>NC_133662.1:176422423-176623445 GCF_037893015.1 Macrotis lagotis | reverse complement strand
GATCCAACCCTTCTGGAGAGCAATTTGGAGTTTCCCAAAGGGTAATAAAACTGAAAACATACTATGTTCACTTTTTAAAATTTTCTTTTATTATTATCCTTCCTTTCTCATGGTTGTTTTCTTTCCTCTTCTAATTCTTTCTTTCATAACATGACTAATATAGAAATATGCTAAACAGGGTTTTACATGTACAACTTTTACCAGACAATTCACTGCCGTGGGGAGGAGGGAGGGAAAGGAGAGTGATAGAAAAATGTAGAACTCATAAATTTGCAAATGGATAAATGTTGAAAAACTACAATTTCATGTAACTGGAAAAAAAATAAAAATTCAATTTAAAAATGCAAAAACTGTTCATACTCTTGGATTCAGCAATACTACTGCTAGGTCTGTATCCCAAAGAGATCATAAAAAAGAGGAAAAGACCCACTGTACAAAAATATTTGGAGCAGCTCTTTTTGTAGTGGAAAAGGATTGGATGTTGAGGGGGTGACCATTAGTTGGGGAATGACTGAACAATGTGATGGAGTACTTACTCACTCCTGACTTCAAAAAAGGTTAGAAAAACTTGGATGAACTGATGCTGAATGAGTGAAGTGAAGAGAACTAGAAGAACATTGTATATATTAAGCAGGATTGTGGAATGATCAACTATAAAGAACTTGCTCTTCTCAGCAGTACAATGATCAGAGACAATTCTAAAAAACTGGTGATAGAAAATACTGGTGATAGAAAATACCATCCATATCCAGAGAAAGAGCTATCAAATTTGAATGCAGTTCAAAGTATACTATTTTCAATTTTTAAAATTTGTTTTATGCTTTATATTTCTTTTCCCTTTCAAGATTTTCCCCCCTTTTGTTTTGATTTTTTCTTTCATATCATGACTAATATGGAAATATGTTTAAAGTAGTTACATATGTATAACCTATATCAGATTACTTGCTGTTAATAGGAGGGGGTAGGAAAATGGAGGGAGGAAGAAAAATGTGTAACTCAAAACCTTACAAAAATGAATGTTGAAAACTCTCTTTGCATGTAGTTGGAAAAATAAGTAAATAGATTTTTTTTAAAACACAATTTTGAAAGCTGAAAGAACTATGATTAATACAATAGAATGAGATATCTATTTTGCATGTAGGCAATGAAAGAAATTTTCCTTTACCATACCTATTTGTTATAATGAATGTGTGTTTTCTTTTCTCTTTTTGTGGAGAGATAAAGTAGATTTCTATTAATTAAAATACTTTAAAATAGCTTGTTTGGGGGAATGATACAGATGTGGAATGCTGTATAAAGTCATTGTTTTGTTAGTTTTGCTTAATTGTTTGATTTGTTACAGGAAAGCTCTCATAGAATAAAGGGTCAATAAAACTTAATAAGATATATTCATGGAGCAGCTAGGTGGCACAGTGGATAAAGCACCAGCCCTGGAGTCAGGAGTATCTGAGTTCAAATCAGACCTCAGACACTTAATAATTACCTAGCTGTGTGGCCTTGGGCAAGCCACTTAACCCCATTTGCCTTGCAAAAACCTAAAAAAAAAAGATATATTCATTCAAAGACATGTAGGAATAAGTGAAAAAACATGGAGATCATTTAGGTGGAGAACCATAGAGAGAAATAAAAATAATATTATAATCTATCCAACTGAATAGAAATAGGAGAGAGAAGGAATTTCAGGGACAGATCATTTAATCCAATGCTATGAAATTACAGATGAGAAAATTAAAGCCTAGAGAGCTTAAGTAACTTGGTCAGACACATCATAAGGGCTGAGATTTAAGCTCAGGTCTTTTAAGTCCAAATTTAGCATTCTTTCCACTGTTCCATACTGAATCTAGCATGCGGCCTAAAATTCTATAGAAAATTCGGCCAAGGAGGTATGGGAAGCTCTGAAGAATAAAATTCTTGAGGTACAAAAAGAAATAATTCAATTGAGGAAAAAAAGGAGGTGATTATCTAGGAAGACTGATAGAGATTTGTGGGCTCCTAGTGGATAGACTTAGATTTTAAAAAAGTCATGCAGACTATGGAAGCAAGGAATTTTTAAAAACTATTTGGAAGCAAAGAAGAGGATCAAAGAAGAAAAAGAATAGAATAGATGGAATCATGATGATGTCAGAGAAGCTGGAAGTAGAAGCTGTCATAGAAGTCAGAGGAGCTGGATTTTGTTTCTACTTTTCCTTACCAAAAAGAAGCACAGAACCAAAGTAATGAGTTAATAATCAAGTTAGATAGGGAGATAGAAAAGGAGAATTTAGCTGCCTACTTGATACATTCAAATCCTGGGTTTAGGCCCAAAGGAGCTATATTATAAAGAAACACAAGTCTTGGTGATGTGATTTCTGAGCCACTGTTAGTGATTTTTGGAACTATCAGGGAATGGAAGAACCTAACAGAACTGGAGTTGGGCAAATTCTAGTTTTCCAAAAAGTGAAGAGAATGAAATCCATAAACTATAGACCAGTGGGTTAAGGTATCTTCTTTGATTGAATAAGCTAGAGGTGATGCTTCAGATTCCACCTCCTGATAGCCAAAACTATATAAACCCCACAGAAGGGGCTCCATTTTGCAGGGTTTGGTTTTCTAACTAGAGCCATCCCCCTGCTCCCATGTAGTCTGTTTAATTCTTGATTCAGAAAAATATCTAAATGTACATGTTAACCTAATTCCATTTTGTAAGGTTCTCCTGACTTTAGGGCCAGTGTGTCAACTAGCTGTCCCCCCTTTTTTTTTTCCCTTTCTTAAGGTCAAAACCTCTGGTAACTATTGTTCCCAATTAGGACAAACTCTAGGAAGGTTGACACATATTTATTTTCACAGACCAAAACTCGGTGAGGGCTCCTCATTTTTGGAGAACTTCTTCACAAAGACAAGTCATTTGACATGGGTTCTATGTGTAATCATGCAAAACACATTTCCACAGAAGTCATTCGGTGAAAGAAAACACAGAAAAAATCCAAGAAAAATAAAATAAATAAAAAGTATCTTTGATCTGCATTCAGCTCTACCAGTTCTTTCTCTGGAGATGGACAGTATCTTTCATTTTAAGTCCTACAGAAATATCTTGGATCATTATTTTTCTGAGATTAGCTAAGGTATTAATAGTAGATCATCATCAATATTGTTGTCACTATGTACAATGTTCTCCTGGTTATTGTACTTTGCACCAGTTCTTTTAAGTAATTTTATTTTTGTTTTTAGCATATCCTGCTCATCTTTTCTTTCTTTTTTTGATTGATATTTTATTATTTTTTCCAATTATGTATTATGAAAGCTTTTGAACATTCATCTACTTGCATATTTATAAGTTGCAGTTTTTTCCACCTTCCTTCCCCCCCACCTCAGTGGTAAACAGTCTAGTGGACATTATACATGTAAATTTGGGTTAACATGTTTACTTATTTGTCATTTTGTGCATGAGGAATTAGGACTAAGAGAAAAGAAAGAAAACCAAGGGATAGGAAGGAAAAAATATAAGAGAAATTCTCAAAAAGCAAACATAGTGTTCATTTGGATTGTGTTTTTTTTTTAATCTGGATGTGGTCAGCATCTGAACTGCTGAGAGGAGCTGCATCCATACTATTAATGTGTACAATGTTCTCTTGGTTCTATTCCCTTCACTCAGCATCAGTTCCTGTAATTCTTTCCATGTTTCTCTAGAGTCCAACCTTTCATAGTTTCTTATCTGCTCATCATTTCTTAAAGCAAAATAGTATTTCATCACAATCATGTACAACTTGGTCAGCCATTCCCACACTGAAGGACGTTCCTACAATTTTCAATTCCCTGCTACTGCTTAAAGAGCTGCTATAAATATTTTTGTGCACATAGGAAGAACAATACATTTTATGGAATATGGACACAGCTGGATGAGGGGTATAGCATAGTATAGTTAACTGAGGGCTAGACTTTGAGTTAGGAAGGCCTGGATTTGAATCCTGACTGTGACCCTAGTTCATGGCAAAGTTATTTAACCTCTGAGTCTCTTCCTTCATTTGCAAAATGTGAAACTCAAATGAGAAGCTGTAAAACACTTCGTAAACCCTAGAGTGAAACTGGCAGGCGTGTATACACACACATACAGACACAGACATAGATCCGGACACACAGAGCTTTTATTGTCTTTTTAATGAATTTGGGCTACTGAATGTAGTCTCTGCTTAGGCATATGTCCAGAATTATTATGAATGAAGTTCCTTGAGAAATTGTTTAACTTCTGATTTTCTAGCATAAAACAAAAGTTTTGTTCATTCATATGAGAAGGTTTGGAATGTTGGAATCAAAAGTCTGTTACAGTTGAGGGCTACCAGTTTCAATTGTCACTTAAGTGGATTTCTAGCACATATCTTCCCCTCCCCCTTCCCCCTTTAAAATGATTCGCTGATCAAATCTGGAAAAACTTCTGATTCAAATTTCAGAAGTAGCAAAGTAGAATTACATTCAATTTGTTTTTGTTGTTTTTTAGGCTTTTGCAAGGCAATGGGGTTAAGTGGCTTGCCCAAGGCCACACAGCTAGGTAATTATTAAGTGTCTGAGGTTGGATTTGAACCCAGATACTCCTGACTCCAGGGCCGGTGCTCTGTCCACTGTGCCACCTAACTGCCCCTACATTCAATTTTTATATGAGGGAAATTTACTTACTATTCTGTTAGGACATTATAAAAAATATGGCTTATCATCTCATCAAGGCTTTAAAATTTTCATTTCTTCAAGTAATTGAAAAATAATTGTAAAACTCTACTGGAGGGGTGGCTAGGTGGCATTAGGGGCGGCTAGGTGGCATAGTGGATAAAGCACCGGCCCTGGAGTCAGGAGTATCTGGGTTCAAATCCAGTCTCAGACACTTAATAATTACCTAGCTGTGTGGCCTTGGGCAAGCCACTTAAGCCCGTTTGCCTTACAAAAAACCTAAAAAACAAAACAAAACAAAACAAAAAAACCTCTCCTGGCCTTAGTGGTCTCTGACTCTTAAATTTCTCCTTCACACCAAACTTATCATTCCCTAAATACCAAATACCAGTTTTTCTGACCAAAAACTTACAGTAATTATAGCTCTTTATAGCCTTGTTGTTTGTCCCTTGTTCTCAAAGAAGACCATGACATCGGAGATGGGATGCCATGACATGCAATTGAACTGAATTGGACTCCTCCGAAGTCATCTAGATCTGGCCAGTTATAGATCAGAATCACTGAAGATGGATGGCCCTTGCCACTCAGTGGGAGATCTTTAATCTAAGCCTAGATCATTAATCTAAGAGTTTTTGAGGCATTCTTCAACCTGTCCTCATTGTACTCTTCTAAGTTCTAATTCACAGAACTCCCCAAAACACATTTTCTTTTCCTTCCAGATCTCTTCTCTGTTACATGAACATCCTATGCTACTTCCAGCCAGTATAACTTTGCTCAAACTATTTCCCCTTTCTTTTTCTAGAAAGAAAGAATCTTTGAATGGTTCAGTACCTCTCTCTGTTTTCCATTGAGCATTTTCTTCTTTTATTTTATGGAAGTAGAAAGAAAATTACTCCCCATATACACCTCTCTTGAATCACAGTATTTAGAATTGGTCTAAGCCCCATATAAAGTTCCCCTTTTTATAGGTGATAACATGGAGACCAAGTTAGGTAAATGGCTTATGCACAGTCACACAGTTATTATTTCGTAGCCAGTGTGAAATTCTAGAATTTTGTTTCTATTGAGAATAATGCAATCAATCTTATTCTAACAAAGAGGAACATTTCTCTCCCAAATGGACTATCTGTTGTGCTTTATTTAAATTTGCTTTATTTAAATATATTAATAACAATAGTACTATATTAATAATAATAATAATAATACAATAATAGTAACCCAATAACAAACTTTAGACATTTAGCCTTCCTCTGTTAGTTCCATTAGTAATATTTCTAACACAAAAGAATAAACAAATTGTTTTTCAGAAAAAGTGTTCTTTAAAGCTGGCTTTTAAGACATTGTATCCTTGAAATGGAACATTAAACAGCAAATTTAAGATCTTTAATGAGACAAATTGATTAATTATCAAGAGATGTTATGACCAAAGGTGAGCTAAATCCAAAAAATTGGACTGTGCAATTCTTTGGTGCCAAGTTGTTTTCTAGAGCAGAGGTGTCAAACACACCAAAGATTCTATCTGCAGTCCACAAAACTCCAGAGTGTGGCCCATTTGGAAATATTTATCAAATTAAACAAAAATACAATAAAACAAAGATAACAACATGTGATTTCTAAGTCAATGTATGCCATACTGATCCTTGTATACTGTTTAGTGAAAGGAGTTTCTATGCTTGATGCCACTGCTGGAGAGTAAGTGGGCTCCTGCTGTTCCTTCCCTAACCTGAAAAACTGCAAAAATGATTGGGGGTTACTTTATAGCCTGTTGGGCAGACATCTGTTTGTTTTTCTGGTAGTCCAGTCTTATTTGTAACATCATGCCAGATTTTCTGTAAAAATAATGACAGGTCACATTTGTAAAATATTTTTTCAGTTTATAAAGTGTTTCCCTCAAAATAAACTTGATTTAAGTGCATCTTATGATTATACCTATTTTATTGATAAGGAAACTGGGATAAAGAGATGTTAAAAGACTTCCCCAGAAATGGAAAAAACTTGAATTCACTTCTGACTCCTAATCCAGAACACTTTTGGCTTTATCATAAATATTTCCTATTACAGGTTGATGCCAATTCTACCATGTTCACATTTGGGCCCCTCTCCTCTGTTTATGTCTGCCTACCATCCTTTTGAAGCCCAGCATCTTCTGAGTGATGGGTAGCTAGGTGGTTGCAGCCAGGCCTGGAGTCAGGAGACTCATTTTCCTGAATTTAAGTCTGGGCTCATACACTAGCTGTGTGACCCTGGATAAGTCACTTAATCCTTTTGCCTCAGTTTCCTCATCTTAAAATGAACTAGAGAAGGAAATGACAAGTCACTACAGTATCTTTATCAAGAAAACTTCAAATAGGATTACCAAAAGTTAGATATGACTGAAAAATGACTAAACAACAAATGCTGAATGATTCTCTACTTCAGTGAAATGAGAGAAGGTGGAAAGCCACTTTTTTTCTGTTATCATAATTTCTTGACTTTATAGAAGGAAAATATCAAAGTAAAAGGTAAACCTGTGTGACAGGTCTGATAGAGAATAGTATTCTCTGTGGCTTATTGGAAAATCATGAAAATTATGTGAATTGCATCTACCAAATAATTTATTATCATTGATTCCTGCTATGGTGTGTACATCTATTCATGAAAGACTTAGGCACCACAGTTAAAGGTATTCCTTTCTAGAACATTAGCTAACCATATTTGTCATTTTAAATTTGTTCAGATTTGCTTAAAAATAAATATAAAGGCACCATTCATCCATTTGTTCCTTATTGAATTATTGAGCACTAATTATGGGTGAAGTAGATACTAAAGCATAAAAGATGAATGGGTCATGGTAGTTATTTTAAAGAAACTTATAATTTATCAGAGGAGATGATAAATACATAAATATTAACAATATAAAACAATGCATAGGGGCCACAAGAATGAATCAAAGTACTGTGATGTGACAATGTTTTGTCCTTTGTTTTTGAAGAAGAACATGATATCAAGGAGGGGATGCCATGACAAGAACATGAATTGGATTGAGTGAAGAGGTGTGATGCTGAGTCACCAACCTCACATTGTCCTCAAGAGCCATATTGATCCAGTGACATCTAGTCATGACATCTGAAGATAGCCCTGGATATGAGGCAGTCAGGGTTAAGTGACTTGCCCAAGATCACATGGCTAATGTAGTACTGTGGATGACTAGAGGAAGGAGAACTATGGACAAAATGAAGAAGGAAAAATTTATAAATAAGGCAATATTTGAATTCAATTTTGAAGGATGGAAAAAATTTTGACAGGTGGGATGGGGAATGCATAGTGATTAGAGAAAATAGCATGGGCTAAGGCACAGATGTATGAAAGAATGTTATATGTATGACTCATGGCCCATTGACCAAATTCTAGGCTCACAGAGATTGGATTTGTTTGGTGGCACTTCTCATATAATTAATTCTCTTTGGTTCATGGTCCCACATAACATTTTTTTCTGGAAATTAGAATGTGCCTTGCTGGTTTGTATTTGTATCCCATCATCTGCTAGCAATCGATCTACAATAGGAGCATGAATAAATTTATTACAAAAACTTTAGGACAAAAATGAATCTAAACCAGGGTTGTTAAATTTTTAACAACTGGTTCTTTGGGGGGAAAATATAAGGACACACACACACACACACACACACACACACACACACACACACACCCCTTTAAATTTAAGCTGCATTATTAGCAATTTCTACATCACTTTTAAAAGCCTAGACAATCCATATAATGATAAATCAAGCCCTGATTTGTAGTTTTTTTTGCCAATTTGTAAGGTTCAAATACACTGAAAATTTAACAGCTGGTTGCAGAGTTCAAGCTGACTTCTGCACAGGACACCCCTGGACTCAACTCCTAGTCCAAAATCAAGGAACAAACTTACAATAACAACAAAATCCCAGCAATGTGAATGGCTTTGGAACTTCTTCCTTATGTCCAGTCAGCATTGATCAGCATTGACACATCCTAGCCAGGTTACCACAGCTTCTACAGATCCTGTCTTAACTCAGAAAACCTCTGGTACTTCCATTTATTGCTGTTGCTAAAGCTGTCATTATTGCCTAATCTCTGTAAAAACTATTTTGGTCTAGGAACTTTGCCCTGGAGAAAGACAGCTACTATCTACTTCTGCCATTCTTCAAGACATTTCAATCTCTCTTCTGACTTTTTTTTCCTTTTCTCCTTTTCCTTGGTACTCCTGCTTGATGTATTCTTCTGTTTGTCTTTGGCCCACAGCATTTGAGAAAACATAGACTTTGCCTATTACCAACACATCCCTTACATATTTGAAAAATGGCTAATAATATAAGATAAAATATGAAAGGTAATTTTGCTAAAAAAGTTTGACCTTTATTCTATGACAATGGCATTTATTGAAGATTTCTCAGCAAAGGAGAAAAAAGACCAATGGGACTCTAGGAAGAATAATTTGGAAGTCACCTGCACAATGAAGGAAATAATGTGAACTGTGGTTGGAAGGGTAGGTTCTTTTGTGTTTGTTTGTTTGTTTCTATGGTATACATTGATAAAAATTGAATGTTGGGAGAGAAATCATATCCTTAAGGAAAAAATAAAATATAAGAGATAGCATAATTTTATAATAAGATACCTTTTTTGAAAAAAAAAAGTGATAGTCTTTGGCCTTTGTTCAAACTCCACAATTCCCTCTTTGGATACAGATGGTATTCTCCATTGCAGATACCCCAAAATTTTCCCTGATTGTTACACTGATGAAATGAGCAAGTCTATCAAGATTGATCATCAACTCCATGTTGCTGTTAAGGTGTCCAACTTTATTCTGGTTCTGTTCATCTCCCTCACAGAGTTCATTTTAGTATAGGGTATTGATGCTAGATAGGTTGTTCTCAGGTTAGACTGCCTGGCTCCTCTCAGGACACAGAGATAATCTTTGCTGGGTAGGTTTATTCAGTAGGCTCCCTCAGTTTGCCTTTCCTTTTGTCAATCTGCTGAATACATAATAAATCTTTAAAAAGTCAATTCAAATTCCACCTCCTCCTTAAAGCCTTTTATCTCACTGACCATTTTGTTTACAGCTTTCTTGGGTACCTATCTTAGTCTATTTGCAGTATAATTACTAGTGTATGTGCCCTATTTTCTATTAGACCTTAATTTTCATGGGTTCAGGAACCATATCTTATTTAAACTTTGCCTCTCCTCATCACATAATATAATGTTCTATACAGATTAGATGATTAAAATGTTAGTTGACTTTAAGTTCAAATTATGTATTTTATTGGTCTTCCAGTTATTATTAAATAATGGTATTTTCTTATATTAAGTATTAAAATAATATAATGTAACTATATTAAATTCCCAAGTCTCCCAGTAATTCTTAGTATGAATCTCTTTCTATAGAGCTACAGAATTAGTGTCAGAATTGGGCAGGACCTCTGAGGCTATCCTGCCCATCCTATGATTGAATAAGAATTTCTTCTACGATTTTTCAGACAGATGTTTGTAAAGTCTTTGCTGGAAAGTTTCAACAAGGGTAAATTTAGTTCTTTTAAAAAAATTCATTTATTTAAGGCAATGGAGTTAAGTGACTTGCCCAGCTAGGCAATTATTAAGTGTCTGAGGTTGGATTTGAACTCAGGTCCTCCTGACTCCAGGCAGCACTCTATCCAGTGTGCCATCTATTTGCCCCCAATTTAGTTCTTGCCAAAATGATTCATTTCACTTTGGAATTACCTTAATCTTTTTTTTTTTTAGGTTTTTTTGCAAGGCAAATGGGGTTAAGTGGCTTGCCCAAGGCCACACAGCTAGGTAATTATTAAGTGTTTTAGGCAGGATTTGAACCCAGGTACTCCTGACTCCAGGGTTGGTGCTCTATCCACTGCGCCACCTAGCTGCCCCTTACCTTAATCCTTAAGAAAATTCTCTTTATCTTTGTAATTTCCATTCCTTGTTTTAGTTCTGTCTTCTGGGTCGAAGCAGAACAAACCTTATCCATCTTTTGTATTCCTAATCCATTTCATTCTAACAGTTGAAGACAACAATGATGCACCCGGCAAGTCTTTCCTAAAGATTAAAAATCAGGGGTGGCTAGGTGGCGCAGTGGATAGAGCACCAACCCTGGAGTCAGGAGTACCTGGGTTCAAATCCGGCCTCAGACACTAAATAATTACCTAGCTGTGTGGCCTTGGGCAAGCCACTTAACCCCATTTGCCTTGCAAAAACCTAAAAAAAAAAATCTTACTAAAGATTAAAAAATCCTCATTTCCTTTAACAATTTCTAATATTATGGGACCTTGAAATCCTTTACCATTCTGGTCACCTTTATCTGGATTGTGTTCCTATCTTGTCAATATTCTTCCTAAAATATGGTACCCAGAACTGAACATTAAACTTCTAGTGGTCTAATTAGAATAAAATACTCCCAATGTCCTTGATAAAAGGCAAAATTGAACAAAGTATAATCTTTTTATCCTTTTGATAACTTTTGATCTTAGAAGTAAAATGATCAGAGAAATGGATAATAGGCACATAATGGGAGGTTAATCTTCTGGATAATCTACAAACTTAATCCACAAATCTACAAATTTAATAATTTAACAGTTTCTTTTGTTTTTTTAATTTAATTTAATTTTTCCAATCATTCATTTCAAGTTTATGAGTTCCACATTTTTCCTACCATACTCCCTTTCCTCCCCTGTCCCCATGGTGGTGAACAGTCTGGTAAAAGTTGTTTACAATCCTGTTTAATATATTTCCATATTAGTTCATGTTATGAAAGAGGAATTAGAACTAAGGGGAAAAAATCTTGAGAAAGAAATAAAACACATAAAAGAAGTTTTAAAAAGTGAACATGGTATGCTTTGTTCTGCATTCAGATATTATCATTTTTTTCTCTGGATGATGATGGCATCGTCCCTAAAAGATTTCTCAGGATTGTCCTTGATCACTGAACTGCTGAGAGGAGCTGTATTCATCAAAGTTGATCATCTCACAATGCTGTTAATGTCTACAATGTTCTCTTGGTTCTGCTCATTTCACTTAGCATCAAATCATGCAAGTCTTTCTATGCTTCTCATACTTTCTTAAGAACAATAGTACTCCATTATATTCATATCCCATAACTTGTTCAATAATTCCCATATTGATGATTGAATAATCATTTTCCTCAATTTCCAATTCTATGTTACTACAAAAGAACTGCTATAAATATTTGAACATGTGATATTTTTCCTGGTTTTTATTATCTCTTTGGGATATAAACCTAGAAGTAGTATTGTTGGATCAAAAGTTATGTACAAATTTATTTTCCTTTGGCCTTAGTTCTAAATTGCTCTCTAGAATGGTTAATCAGTTCACAACTCCACCAAAAGTGCATCACTGTCCCAATTTTCCCACCCAACATTGATCATTTTCCTTTTTTTTGTTATCTTAGCCAATTTGATAGATTTGAGATGGTGCCTCATAATTTTAATTTGTATCTCTCTAATCAATAAAGATTTTGAGCATTTTTTCCTATGACTATAAATAATTTTTATTTCTTTATCTGAAAACTGTCTGTTCATTTCCTTTGGCCATTTATCAGTTGGAGAATGAGTTGTAATCTTGTAAATTTGATTCAATCTCTCTATATTTCAAAAATGAGTCCTTTATCAAAAAACACTAGCTGTGAAAATTGCTTCTTCTAATCTTGGCTGCATTGGTTCTATTCAAAACTTATAATGTGCACTATCTCTTGTTGGGTCATAAACTCATTCCTCATCATAGATTCAACAAATAAAGGGTTTCTTGTTTTTTTTAATTGGTCTATGGTATCTCTTAAATAGTTGTTTTAAATATTTTTAAAGGTATTATATGAAAACATTGAGAAAGAGCACCATCTGGTGATGAGACAAGAACCCAAAAAATCCAAATGTGTGGAAAAATGAGAGAAAAAGAAGGTACTGAAATCCTAAGGTACTTTTTTCTGAAAATTCTAACAATATCCAAGTTAATTTTATATACTGAGCACAGTAGCTATTCAGTCAATAAGCATTTATTAAGCATAGTTATTAAAACATTATATCTAATTGGGGGAGACAACAGAAAAGGAAGGGAGGGAAGGGGAGACCAGGGTGTATCTGGAGCTGGAGGAGGGAGTATCTTGTTAGTGGATTTGAAACTAGAGAGAACTACAGATGCATAATGGAAAAGAGAACAGATTGAATCTTTCTTGGACAATAAATTGAGACTGATCTTTAGAGAAAGGTAAATTAGGATTAGATATATAACTCTAAGAAAGGTAAAGAAGTAAACATTTAGAAAATTAGAGCAACAAAAGATGGAAAATGGCTTTAATGAATGCTTTGCCTGGAATGCCATGGTTAGAATATTGTATTTCATCAGAATAAAAGTAATATAACTCCTAATAATGAAAGTGAAATAGCCTGGTTAAAGGATTAAATCTATTCATAGGAAAAGAAGATAGAAGTTTAAGCAAGGGAACTATATGCTTCTTTTCCAGAGCTCTTCACCACTAAAGGCACAGGGAGATGAAGAGTGATTTGGAACCATGAAACAGAACTACAAACATCTAAGTGCATAAATGCAGTAAATTGAATGGAGCTGAACTTGGCTGGGTAAAAACCTTTATCCAAACAATAGAATGTTGCTTGGTTGCAGAGCAGGAGAACCCGAAGTCATCAACACTCATCTTCCTAAGTTCAAATTTAGTCTCTGACACTTAGTAGCTGTGTGAAAATGACTGAAGCTATGGACTGATGTTGCACTTGAACAATTAGAAAGAATTATTTGCTTAGAAAATAAAGGTTCTGCTCCATGTCAGGTAGTCTGATGAGAAGAGGAGACTTTACACCATATTGGGAGGGGGGGGGCGGCAAAAAACTGTTAACATTTTAAAAATTCTAATAGCAGTTTAAGATTGGAGGTTCTAATATTTAGGTGGTTCAGTTATGAATTATTGATTTGTTCATAGATTTTTCTAACATTAAAAAATGTTTTTTAATTAATCCAGAAAAATAGGAAACAGTTGAAGTACTATAGAAGAGGTGAATCTTAGAAGTGCCATCAGAATTTGGTTTAAGAAAAAAGCAAATATTTAAGGTAGTGTCACATCGCCTTCAGTACTAATATACCACTGGAACACTGATCCATCTTTTGGGTTTTCCAATCAATGCATGGAAGAGTTTATGAGAAGTTTGTAGTGACTTGACTGCTCTATTATTGATGTGTGTGACTCTGTTGGTACCACCAGGTATGTGTGATGGAGGGTTCCTTCCTTTCCATTTTATCCTCAACTTCAGAGTAGATGCAAATATCCCCAACTACTTCCATTTGTTCAAGACTCTTTTAATGACTGCTGAGATAATTAAATTAGTATATTCATGGATATATTAAAAATTGATCCCTGACCATCAAGCCTCTTCTTTCTGCTGACCTTGAAATATTAGGATGACTCTTTGAGCCCCACCCAGGACTTTTTTAATTGATATTTTATTTTATTGTTACAATTATATGTTATGAATGTTTTCAGCATTAATCCATATGCATATGCATATTTTAAAATTATATAATTTCCTTCCACCCTCCCTTCCCACTTCCCTCCCCTCACCAGTGAACAGTCCAGGTGAATGTTGTACATGCACATTTCTGTTTAACATGTTACAGATTAGTCATTTTCAGAATGAGGAATAAGGATTAAGGGATATACCCTTCCTATTACTAGACCCCAGTCATTAGCTCATGGTCTCTTAGGCAAGCCTGTACCTGGTTTGTGACTACCTTCTATTTGTGTCTTCTTTCCTTTGGCATATGACCTTGTGAAATCTCAGAAGGCAATTAGCATCTTCCCCATTTTTGGTCAACCAAGAAGTGATTATCAGATACCATAATAGTTGAAATTGAAACAGTTACCAGAGGCACATCATCCAAGAGGAGAAGAGTCACCCAAAGAGAGAAAAAATGAGATAACATGGCATTAATCAGGCTGTCTAAAATAGCTGATAAGTAATCTTGTTGGAAATACTTCAATGAGGATTGAAGCTTCTCAATGAACTGTACTTATTCTCTGATTTTTTTTATAGCTAAGCTTTTTCCTTTTCTGTGTGAAAATAAACTACTCCAAATTTAATTCAGATTTGTTTTCTAGATACTTTTTTACTTCTAGTATTGAGGAAGACTTCTAAGTCTAGAGCAAAATAAAATTGTTCTTGAGTGATTTGAGAGAGGGGTGGAACTGGAGCATCAGGAACCTCTTGAAGAGATAGGAAAATCCAGAGCAATAAACCTTGGAAAAACCATTAAGAATAAAAAAAGGAGAGGAACCAGTTTCTGTCACATCAATGTAGTGGTCCCTGGCTAGCTGCAGTATTATAATTTTCCTTTACTTTGCATTAGTCCATATATGTCTTTCAATGAGTCTCATTCATCATTTTTTACAAAGCACTAATATTATATTACATTAATTTTTAAGCTAAAATTTTTTCCAATTAATAAGCATACTTTCTATCTCCTCTAGATCAGTTGAGGAATTATTTTTTTATATTTAATATTTATTCTCATTTTGTACAAATAATGTTTTTTTATACATTAATAAAATATTCTTATTTAAGAGTAAACAAAATACCCCTTCCCCCAAAATATAGACTCGCTTGAATGATAAAGTAAAGGGGAGAGAAAAAAATTAAAATTAAAATTAAAAAAATAATAGTAATAATTGTAGGTATGGCCAGGTGGTGCAATGGATGGAGCACCAGCCCTGGAGCCAGGAGCACCTGAGCCCATATCTGGCCCCGTACACCCAACAATCACCCAGCTGTGTGACATGCAAGCCACCCCAACCCCACTGCCCTGCAAAAACCAAAAAAAAGAAAAAAAAAGAGCCTAAATAAAATAAAATAGTAATAATAGTAGGGGTGGCTGGGTGGCAGACAGAGCATTGGCTCTTGAGCCAGGAGCACCCAGGGCCAAATCCAGCCTCAGACACCCAATAGTCACCCTGCTATGCGGCCCCAGGCAGGCCACCCAGCCCCATTTGCCCTGCACCCCTTCAAAATAATAATAATAATGATAATAATAATAATAATAATAATAAAAAATGTGCTTCAGTCTGTGTTCCAACACCAACAACTCTGTTGCCAGTGGATCACATTCTTTATGATAAGTCCATCGCAAAAGTTACTTCCATATTTTTCCACTGTTGCCATTGCTGATCGCAACTCCCTCCTTTCATATTTCTCCACTACCATGTACTACATTTTCTCTCTCCTTTCACTCTGACTCTGCTGTAGGGTCGCTGAGTGGCGCAGCAGACAGATCCCTGGTCCTGGGGCCAAGAAGCCCTGAGCCCCATACCAGCCCTTAGGCCCAGCATCTACCTGGCCCTATGGTCCCGGACAGGCCATCCAATCCCAGCCTCTTGCAAGAAGTAAAAAAGAAAATGTGTTATATCTGACCACTCTCCCACATGGTCCATCCTCTCCTCCTTTACTCACATCCCCACCCCTCCCCCCTGCTCCCCCCTCCTTCTTACTCCAGATGTCTATAAACCATTGAGTATATTTGCTGTTTCCTCTCCTAGCCACCTCTGATGAGAGCAAAGATTCCCTCATTCCCCCTTGCCTTCCCCCCTTCCATATCATTGCAATAGCTCATTGTAATAAAGAAAAATCTTATTATATGAAATATCTTGGCCTATTCCCCCTCTCCTTTTTCTTTCTCCCATTACATTTCCCTTTTTTCTTTTGACTCCATTTTTACACTATATTTTATCTTCAAATTCAGCTTTCTCCTGTGCTTCAACTATAAAAGCTCCTTCTACCTGCTCTATTAACTGAGAAGGTTCATATGAGTATTCCCAGTGTCATTTTTCTATGCAGGAATACATTCAGTTCATCCTCATTAAGTCCCTCATATTTCCCCCCTCTCCTCCAATCTCCATGCTTCACCTGAGTCCTGCATGTGAAGATCAAACCTTCTCTTCAGCTCTGGCCATTCCAAAAGGAACATTTGAAATTTCCCTGGTTCATTGAAAGTCCCATCTTTTTCCCTGGAAGAGGACATTCAGTTTTGCTGGTTAGTTGATTCTCGGTTGCATTCTAAGCTCTTTTGCCTTCCGGTATATTATATTCCAAGCCCTTTGAGCTTCCAGTGTAGTTGCTGCTAAGTCCTGTGTGATCCTGACTGCAGCTCCACAATATTTGAATTGTGTCCTTCTGACTGCTTGTAATATTTTCTCTTTGACTTGGGAGTTCTGGAACTCGGCTATAATATTCCTAGGGGTTGGTTTTTTGGGATCTCTTTCTCTGGGGGATTGGTGGATTCTCTCCATTTCTATTTTGCCCTCTGCTTCTAGAATATCAGGGCAATTTTCCTGTAGTAAATCTTTGAAAATGATGTCAAGGCTCTTTTCCTGATCATGACTTTCAGGTATTCCAATAATTTTTAGATTATCTTTCCTAAATCTGTTTTCCATATCAGTTGTTTTTTCAATGAGATATTTCACATTTTCTTCTAATTTTTCATTCTTTTGGTTTTGAAGTATTGAGTCCTGATTTCTCGTAAATTCATCAATCTTCCTGAGTTCTATTCTTTGTCTGAAGGATTTGTTTTCCTCAGAGAGTTTTCTTATCTCCTTTCCCATCTGGCCAATTTTGTTTTTTAAAGCATTCTTCTTCTCAATAACTTTTTGAACTGTTTTATCCATTTAACCTAAGCTGGTTTTTAGCATGCTATTTTCTTCAGCATTTTTTTGGATATCCTTGACTAAGCTGCTGACTTCATTTTCATGTTTTTCCTGCATCTCTCTCATTTCTTTTCCCAGTTTTTCTTCTAACTCCCTCATTTGATTTTCAAAGTCTTTTTTGAGTTTTGTCATAGCCTGAGCCCAATTTCTGTTTTTTCTTGGAGTCTTTAAATGCAGGAGCTTGTGCTTCCTCATTTTTAGACTGAGTGTTTTGATCCTTCTTGGGCTCATATGCAAGATATTTCTCAATGGTCTTCCTCTTTCTTCTATGCTTGCTCATTTTCCCAGCCTAAGCCTGTTTTTGGGGTGTTTCCTGAGCTTTGGGGACACTCCCACAAGGGTCTCAGTATGTGAGGCTCTGTCCTCCCTCCTGGTCTGTGAATGACCATAAGTGCCCCCCTCTGCCACAGTGCTGAGGTGGGGGGGGGTGCTGCTGTGCTATGGGGGGTCTAGACTGTCAGGATCTGAACGTGGTCAGAACCCCAGAGTCCTGTTCCAGGGGCAGAGCTCTGCAGTCTCTCTGTCTTCACTCCCCTCCCTAAGTTCAATGGGCTCATGCCCTGGGGGTGTGCTGCTTACTGCCTCTGCCTGCTCCTGTTTCCTGGATCTGGACTGCCTTGGCCACACTGCTGCTTGCTGCTTGCTGTGTGCCCTGAGGGCTGGGCTTCACATGCTCGCTCTGGCAGAGGTCCCCCTGCTGTTCCCCCAATTTGTGTCTGGTGCTCCCCAGGGCGTAGATCAGGAAATTCCCCCCCCCCCCCCCCCCCGCTGTGCCCTGGGGCTGCCTCCGGGAGGCTGAAGTTCTTTCGCTCTGGTGGGCCCCCTCTGACGGGCTGCCCCTCCAACCCTGGGGAAAAGAGCCTTTCTGCTCTTTTCCAGGTTACCTGGAGTAGGAGAACTGCCTCACCGGGTCACTCTGTGGGTTCTGTCTCTCCAAAATTTAGTTAGACTCCTTAGTTTCTAAGATTTATGAGAGAGTGCCTAAGACATGATCTGCTCTTGTCACCATCTTGGCTCTGCTCCCTCAGTTGAGGAATTATTAAAAATAAACAAAATTCCCACAACAAATATGCATCAAACCAAAAATACTTTTCCATATTAGTCATATATGGAAATGTGTTTTCCCTCCTGTATATATGTAGTCTATGAACTCTTTGTTAGGAGATGAGTGGCATACTAAAATTTAACAGTCCTCTGGAATTATGATTGACTACTGTGTTCAGTAGAGTTCCTAAGTCTTTCAAACATGCTTGTTATTTTACAGTGAATCTGTTGTAATATAAATTGTTCTCCTGGTTCTGTTCACTTCACTTTGCAAAAAATTCAAAGCATGATTCAAGTAACTTCTATTCCCTCTACCTCTTACTCCTTTATATAGACTTTTACTTGTGTCCTTTGATTTTGTGAGATAACAACTCCTCCCCATTCTTCTGTTTTTCTTCCTTAGCATATCCTTTTCTTCCTCCTGGGGGACAGCTAGGTGGTACAGTGGATAGAACACCAGCCCTGGAGTCAGGAGGACCTGAGTTCAAATCCGTCCTCAGACACTTAATAATTACCTGGCTGTGTGACCTTGGGCAAGCCATTTAATCCTATTGCCTTTCAAAAAAAAAACTTAATAAAATAAGATAACCAAAATGTGACAAGAATTGCTCTTTATCTGAGTTGATGTATTGTCCCTTGATAATATCATGGTTCTTAGGAGATGTATGTATCTCATCCTTACAAAACCTTTTCTGACTTCTTACTTTATGCTAGATGGAAATAATTTGCTATGAACTCACTTGATAGGGATTCATCATTTTCTTCAGGAATGTTTGGTAAAAACTGACAGTTAAGGTTAACGAGGGTTGAGATTTGCAAAGAAGCTGGCTGAAGATCAAGAGAAGTAACAGGGTTCTAGATTGATAAGGGTTTTATTGATCATGGAATCTAGACTTGATAGGGAGGTAAGTAGTATTGGAATGGAGGGAGATAAGAATTAAGAGGAATTGAGAATTGGATATCACAATGAATGTGGGTTCTGGAGGAGTAAAGGAATGGAATAAGTGGTAGATAAGATGATTTTAGGTAGAGAAGGGAGAACTCTTGCAGGTATAAGAGTAGCTGAAGAGAAATGGACATGTGTATGGATATGTGTATCAATTTTATGATAGCTAATAAGTCTTTGTGACAAGCAACAGAGTATATTTGTTAGTGGGGGAGGGGAAAGAGGAGCAGAGGGAAGAAAATAAACATTTTTTAATACTTCCTATTACGTGCCTGGGACTTTTAAACATTTTTTTTTATTTAAGGCAATGGAGTTAAGTGACTTGTCCAAAGTCACACAACTCGACAATTATTAAATGTCTGAGGACGGATTTGAACTCAGGTCCTCCTGACTCCAGGGCTGGTGCTCTATCCACTGTACCACCTAGCTGTCCCCCAGGACTTTTTTTATTGCTATTTTATTTTATTATTATAATTATATGTTAGGAATGTTTTTCAACATTCATCCATATGCATATGCATATTTTAAAATTATATAATTTCCTTCTACCCTCCCTTCCTACCTCCATCTCTTCATCAGTGAACAGTCCAGGGGAATGTTGTACATGTGCATTTGTGTTTAACATGTTTACAGATTAGTCATTTTCAGAATGAGGAATTAGGATTAAGGGAAAAGAGAGAAAACCATGAAATAGGAAAGAAATAGATAAGAGAATTTTTTTAAAAAGTGAAAAAAAGTGTTCATTCAGATTCTGTAGGATTTTTGTTTTGTTTTGTTTTGTTTTTTCTTCCTCTGGATAGGGATAGCATTGTCCATAGCAGTTTCCTAGGGTTGTCCTAGCTCTCTGAACTGCTGATAGGAGCTGCTTCCATCAGGGTTGATCAACTTACAATGTTAATGTGTATAATGTTCTCTTGATTCAGCTCCCTTTACTCAGCATCATTTTTTCTTTTTTGGTAAGGCAATGGGGTTAAGTGACTTGCCCAAGATCACACAGCAAGGTAATTATTGTCTGAGTCTGAATTTGAACTCAAGTCCTGACTCCAGGACCGAATTTCTATCTGTTTTGCCAGCTGATTGCCCTAGCATCAGTTCTTGTAATTCGTTCCATTCTTTTCTAGAGTCTGGCCATCCATGGTTCCTTACCATGGTTCCTTACCATGGTTCCATACCATTCATATACCATAACTTGTTTAGCCATTCCCCAATTCATGGGTATCCCCTTGGTTTCCAATTCTTTGCCACTAGAAAAAGAACTGCTATGAATATTTTGGAGCATGTGGGACTTTCCCCAATTTTCTTTTTATGATTTCTTCTGAATACTGGCCTAGTATTGATAACACTGAATCAAAGGGTAATGATCAGTTTTATTGCTCTTTGGGCACAGTTCCATATTGCTCTCCAGAATGGTTGGATTGGTTCACAATTCCACCAACAATGAATTAAGGCAGGACTTGTTTTTTTTAACAAAAAATAATTATCTTGTTTGATCCTTACAACAATCCTGCAAAGTAAGTGCTATTATTGTACCCATTATTAGTGTACCCAAGGTTCACTCATTTGCCCTGGGTCACACAGCTAGTAAGAATCTGTTGGATTTGAATTCAGGTCTCTTTGAATGCAGACCCATAATCTGTTTACTGCACCAATAGCTGCCTCTGACCTCTGATATGTACTAGTTATGAGAATTTTGGCAAATGATTTGACCTCTTAGTGATCCAGGTACTTTTCTAAGACTATAAGTTTCAGCACAATCTCATATCTGTGTTGGTAGACATTTTTGTCACATAAGAATTCCCATTATCAATAAAATCATTGATAGAGATGAAAAAAACCGACAAAATATTTTAGGATTCCTAATAGTCTTAAGACCCAATATTCTGTTCTGAAAACTTTATGAGATGATTAAATAAAAATCAAGAAGTCATGAATGATGCTATTTTTCATTTAAAAATTTGGTTTTATACTTTATGTTTTTTCCCTTTTGCTCTGATTCTTCTTTCACAACATAACTAAAATGGAAATACGTTTAACATAGTTATACATGTATAACCTATATTAGATTACTCACTGTTGTGGTGGGGTGGGGAAAGGAGGAAGGGAGGAGGAAAAAAAGATTTAGAACTCAAAAATCTTACAAATAATGAATACTGAAAATTATCTGCCTGTAGTTGGAAAAATAAATAAATTTATATTTTAAAAAAGTTATAAATGGCAGCAGAAAAACTTCAATCATAACTTTCCAATGATTTCCTTGACAGCTATTTCAATATTAAATTATCTTATAGGTTTCTTCATAATTCAGCTGAATACAACATAATTAGGAATGCAAATTAATACATTTAATAAGGTCCTCAGGCTAGCACAGGGAGTAAAAGATGATGAGGATGATGGAAAGTTAGAATTTGAACAAAAAACAAAAGCTATAGCCCAAAGGACAGGGATTCTTTTCTTCCCATCTTTGTTTTTGGGTCCTCAGATATATTGTCTCCATGACCTAGAATTTGTAGGAATGCTGATAAAAAGCTTTTGTAAGCAAAGTTGCTATCTTTAGTTACTGGGTCATCTTGACTCTTGTCTTGCCACTGAACTCAGATGATTCTGGAGGTGAGTGTAAGCCTGATGACTTTGTTCAACTCTGCCTCACTTCAGTTCAATTCAAAAACAAGTCAAGACACCACCTTCAAGCTGTCATTGGTTCTCTTCTAGAATCAAGGTCAAACAAAAAAGCAAGAACTACTGCTATCTTTAGTCACTATAATCCCTCTTAGTTAATTTTTGTGTGTGACCTTTAGAACTTGCTTATTGTTTTGCTGGAAAATTTCCCCATAGTAGGATATTCAAAATCCCCCTCCCCTTCCCCCAAACAAGGGGTCCAGTCCAATTCTGAAAAAAGAAAAAGAGGCTGGAGAGCTCCAGATTGATTATATAAGTAGTTTAATAATTAAAGTGAGATATTCACTCTGGAGTAGTCTAGTATGACAACTAGACAACACATTGGAATTCCTGCAAACCACCCTCCCCCAAACCCTTATGGTATAGAAATTAGACAAAAGGAGGAGGAGTTATGGAGTACTCAGTGCAAATTGCTTATTTCTGAGTTTAGTTTGCTATCACTGGGCTGGGTCCCAGGCACCTGGCTTCCCTATCAGTTCTGTTTTGGCTGGAGTCTAGAACATGCAAGGCTATGGACTAGTCATGCCCTGATCATGCTCTAGTTGGTATGCTTTCTTTGGCTCACATTAAACTACATTATTCATAGCTTTCATTGACAGGGACTCCATATTTATGGGTTTTACTGATAGAAACTTTTGCTAGGAAAATCACATCATGATTTTCACTATTTAAGGAGTCCACATTATTAGAGTTTTCACCAAGAGGGCAGTCACAATGCTATGTCGCAATGAATGTGGGTTCTGGAGGAGTAAAGGAGTGGAATAAGTGGTAGATAAGATGATTTTAGGCAGAGAAGGGAGAACTCTTGCAGGTATAAGAGTAGCTGAAGAGAAACGGACATGTGTATGGATATGTGTATCAATTTTATGATAGCTAATAAGTCTTTGTGACAAGCAACAGAGTATAGTTGTTAGTGGGGGAGGTGAAAGAGGAGCAGAGGGAAGAGAATAAACATTTTTTTAATACTTCCTATTATGTGCCTGGGACTTTTACACATTTTTTTATTTAATTACACACTTATTTTCTCAATAACTAACAATAAGCTACTTGAGGTACATATAAAGTCATAGGCAACTTTATACACAGTGTTAGTTTAGTGTCTTACACATAATGACTATGAAAGCTAAGTAAATCCTTATTGTTGTTTAGTCATTTCAGTTGTGTTTTTCCATGGCCCTCTTTTGAGGTCTTCTTGGCAAAGTTACTGAAATGGTTTAGCACTTTCTTCTCCAGTTCATTTTACAGATGAAGAAACCGAGACAAATAGTTGAGTGACTTGTCAAGGTCTCGCAGCTAGTAATTGTCTGAGGTCAGAATTCAGGTGTTCCAGGGTCCAGACCAGGCTCTCTATCCACTGTGCCACATAGCTGCCTAAATCTGTATTAATTATAATTGACCCCTGCAATTAATCAGTCTTTTTTCTATAACTTTGTAACTGGTATATTCCTTAAACTGACAGATGCAAGGGGGAAAGAAATGGGAAGGTATAGGAGACTTGAGGAGGGAAGAGAAGGTGGACTTTCTTACTGTGAGGGTCCAGTTGAAGTTGGATAATATAAATTTTTAATGTATCCATTAAACACAATTGTATGATTTATCCTAGCTTTATTCAACACCAAGTAAATGGGAGTAGAGGGGGCAGGTGGTGAGAGAAATCTAGGACTGAGGTTTGGTAAAAGATGAGCAGTGATAGGATACAATTTGTTGGATTTGAGAGTAGGGGACAGATTAGAATTAAAATGGCTACTAACAAGTTTGTGATTGGAAAGGGAGCAGCAATAATGACCTGTGAAAGTATGGAGGAGTGGAAAAACAAGAGATCAAGATGAGATTGAAGAATAATTTTAAGAGGGATGAGGGATAGACAGAGATGGTTTCATTAGTAAGTTATGGTAAGATAGAAGAATATTAGAGTTTCAGATATTAGAGACCCTACCTTGTAGGTAATGGTGAGATCCACTGTGTTATCTATCATTTCTATGTATGTCTGAGGAGGAATGAAGCATTAGGTCATGGAATTTAAGGAAGCTGAAGGTTGGGGAGGAGTTTAGAGAGTTTGAAGGAGCATGAATTTTATGTATGAATTTTAAAGTCTTACAGGATAAAGGCAGGAATTGAGGAGGAGAGAGAAATGATGCTGAATTTCTTGGGAAAGCAGGGAGAATGACTTGGGAAATGGTATAACGTGGTCATCATGATTTGGATTAAGTGAAAAATCTCAATTAAGTGAGCTTCAAAGGGAAAGAGCCAGGAGAGTAAAGGGGTGAAAGGAGTGTTTGAACATGGCAGTGGGGAGTGAGGGAGTATGATTTCCCATACAAGACTAGGGAATCAGACATTATGAGAGAAGCTATAGCTAGGGCTAGAGAGCATAACTAGGGAAGCAGTGTCATCAATCTTTTTATGGTCTTTCTATACATTATTGTCAGTTCATCTATGTCCACATATATGTATACATGTACATACAAACATATGCATACATGGATCTATATGTATATGTGTTATGTGCCCATGCCTCTGTGCATTTTTCACATTCATTTTTTTCTAATGGTATGGCAATACCCCATTATATTCAGCCATCACAATTGGTTAGCCATTCCTCAATGAACATCTTTTTTTTCAGTTCTTTACTACTACCAAATGTTCTGCTACAAATATTTGATTGTGTATGAGACTTTCTTTGGTCCAATTAATTTGGAATATCTTTTACAGAATTTTTTTCTTGATCTTCTGTAATTGATTGTTGGTATAAAAATTGAAGTTAATTCTTTTTTATATTTTTTGGTTTATTTATTTTATATTAATTATAATAACCTTGTTGTGAGAATAAACATAAACTGCCCTCCATCCAGAAAGATGAGAAACCTCAAGAATAGTGAGAGAGAAAAGAAAGTGCACTTCAGTCTGTGTTCAGATTCCAAAGGCTCTGTCTCTGGGGTGAGTTGCCTTCTTTATCATAAGTCCACCAGAGAAGTCGCTTCAGTATTTTTCCCACAGTTGCTATTACTAGCTGTATTTTCCTCCATTCTATTCCTCCCCACTCTCATTTATTCTATTCTCTCTCTCTCTCTCTCTCTCTCTCTCCTTTCACCCTGTCCCTGTACAGAAGTGTGTTGTATCTGAGAACCCCCTCCCATGATCTTCCCTCTCTTCTATCACCTACTCCCCCCTCCCCCTCCCCCCCTCCCCCTTATCCCATCCCTTTCCTCTCATTTTTCTCTAGGGTAAGATAGTTTTCTATATCAAGAGTGTTTCCTCTCTGAGCTATTTCTGATGAGAATGAAGGCTCACTCATTCCCCTTCACCTCCCCCCATTCCACTCCAATGTAAAATCTTTTTCTTGACTCTTATGTGAAATGTCTTAGCTCCTTCTGCCTCTCCTTTCTCTTCCTCCCAGTACTTTCCTTTATCACCCATTGACTCCATCTTTTTACTATATTATACCATTATATTCAGCTCCTTCCTGTGCCTTGTCTATATATATATATACTCCTTCTAACAGCTCTTATAAATGAAAAAGTTCATAGGAGTTATCAGTATCTTTCTCCCATGCAGGAATACAAGCAGTTCAACATTATTAAGTTCCTCATAGTCAGTCCTTCTCGTTCACCTCCTCTATGGTTCCCCCTGAGTCCTGTACTTGGAGATCACACTTTCTGTTCATCTCTGGTTGTTTCAATAGGAAAGTGTGAAAGTCCCCTATTTCATTGAAAGTCCATCTTTTCCCCTGAAAGAGGATGTTCAGTTTTGCTGGTTGATTCTTGGTTGTAAACCAAGATCTTTTGCCTTCTGGAATATCATATTCCAAGCCCTACAAGCTCTTAATGTAGATGCTTCCAGATCCTGTGTAATCCTGACTATAGAGCCATGGTAGTTGAATTGTCTGTTTCTGGCAGCTTTTAGTATGTCTATACCCTATTGAGGGTGTATGTTGCTTCTTCTCTGAGCCATTTCTGATGAGAATGAAGGCTCCCTCATTCCCCCTCACTTTCCTCCCTTCCATACCATTGCAAAAACTACATGAAATATCTTTTATATGAAATAGCTTAGCCTATTCTACCTCTCCTTTCTCTTACTCCCAGTATATTTCCCTTTGACCCATTGACTCCATTTTTACCATATATTATAGCTTCAAATTCAGCTTTCTCCTGTGCCTCATCAATAAAAGCTTCTACCTGCTCTATTAAATGAGAAGGTTCATATGAGTATTATCAGTATCATCTTTCATGCAGAATACATGCAGTTCATCATCATTAAGTCCCTCATAATTTACCCTTCTCATCCACCTTCTCTATGCTTCACCTGAGCCCTGCACTTGGAGATCAAACTTTCTGTTCAGCTCAGGTCATTTCAACAGAAACATTTGAAATTCTCCTGTTTCATTGAAAGTTCATCTTTTCCCCTGGAAGAGGATGTTCAGTTCTGCTGGGGTTGCACTCCAAGCTCTTTTGTCTTCTGCAATATTTTATTCAAAGCCCCATGAGCCCTCAATGTGGATGCTGCTAAATCTTGGGTAATCCTCACTGCAGCCCCAGGATATTTGAATTGTTTCCTTCTGGATGCTTGTAATATTTTCTCTTTGACTTGGGAGTTCTGGAACTTGGCTATAATATTCCTGGGGGGTTGGTTTTTGGGGAGAATCTCTTTCTGGGGGGAGTTCAATGGATTCTCTCAATTTCTATTTTACCCTCTGCTTGTAAGATATCAGGGAAATTTTCCTGTAGAAATTCTTTAAAAATGGGATCAAGGCTCTTTTCCTGATCATGACTTTCAGGTAGCCCATTAATTTGTAAATTATCTTTTCTAGATCTGTTTTCCAGCTCAATTGTTTTTTTCAATGAGATATTTCATATTTTCTTCTAGTTTTTCTTTTGGTGCTGAATTATTGTCTTGAGTTCTCACAAAGTCATTAGCTTCCTTTAGCTCCATTCTGCATCTGAAGGATTTGTTTTTCTTATCTCTTTTTCCATCTGGCCAATTCTGCTTTTTTTTTTTTTTTAGATTTTTTTTCCAGGCAAACGGGATTAAGTGGCTTGCCCAAGGCCACACAGCTAGGTAATTATTAAGTGTCTGAGACCAGATTTGAACCCAGGTACTCCTGACTCCAGGGCCGGTGCTTTAGCCACTGCATCACCTAACTGCCCCCCTCACTCAGTCTTTCTGTGAATTCTGCCCTCTAAATTTTGACTAGAGTTATAATTTGACAATTTTTGGAGTTTTGGGGGGAATTCTGGGAATTCTTGCCTTCACGCAGGCATCTTGGCTCAGCCTCACTTAATTCTTGATAATATTTTTCTGGGAGCTCAATGGGACCACTTTAAGATAAGATACATAGGTATCCTAAGAAGTAATATTTATTTACTTTGGGCATGTATAAAACCAACTCTACCCCTATTATTATTCATGTTCCCAAGGAGAACCTGTGACTTAGCTGTCACTACTTAATTTTTTTTAATAAATATCAATATTGATATAGGTCAGTTTCTGCAGCAATCTCATAACTTATTGATTTTTTTTGATAAAGAAAACTCACTGTTAGAGTAGCAATTAAGCATTTTCTGGTATCTACATTAAAAATAATAGAAGCTGACATTTATATAGCACCTTCTATGTACCAAGTTGATCCAACTGCTTTACACTTACTATTTTACTTGATCTTCGCAAGAACCCTGAAAGATAGGGACTACCTGAGGCAAATGGAACTTAAGTGACTTGCCCAACTTGGGTTCCTGACTCTAGGCCCAGAGTTCTATCTACTCTATCACCTATATCATGTATAATATAGATTGTCTAAAACCTGTGAAATTCTAGTCTCTTTGTCTCTTTTCCTATCATTTTGCAACCTTCACTACAGATGAAGAAATGGACCACAGACAACTTGGGCAAATGACTTGACCCCATTGCCTTGAAAAATCAAAAAAATCAAAATAATAAAAAAATGAGGACAACCTTATGGTATTGAGCTTCTATACCTTTAATTAGGTTGGTCATTTGATTAGCACTTCCAACTTCACTGGGGCCAAAATGTCAGCCTTTATGGACTAGAAGAATATATTAGAATTGATCTAATGTTTGAAAAAAATCTCCATTTCCCAATGCAATATTGGAATAGGACCCCAGGTTTACTCTTTCCATCCAGTTTCACCTGTATATCACTAACAAATAGCACACCCTATGACTCCCCTATAGAAAACCAATCAGGTACTCCTCATTGCCTATTGAATCAAATCTTAACTCTTTTGCCATACTTTAATGAAGTAAAATAATTTGACCCTAACCTTCCTATCCAACTTAATGTTTTGTACTAATTCTGTCAGCCTCTCTCCCTTTTAGATTTACTATCCTGAAAACAAGTCACAGAAATCTTACTTCAGTGTTTTACAGGACTTAGGATTTAGAATTGGAAGGGACTACAGGCCAACACCTTTATTTTATAAATATGAGGGGAATGAGTCACAGAGATGTTACTACAAAGGTAATAGTAACAGAACTAGTATCTGAACTCAGTTCCTCTTTCTCTAAGTTCCAGCTTCTTTTCTCAAAATACTTATTCTTCTCCTTTCTTTTCTTTGAGTCATTCATTCATTCTTCTTATTCAAAGCTTATTCATCTTCTAATCCATGTGGTATAAAGGCTCTCTGAAAAAATATGAATGCAGAATAAACTTTTAGTTTTAATCTGCATTATTCATATTGTCTTCCTCACTTTCTTAAGTCCAGACTATCAACAAAACAATGAATTAAGGCCTGATTTGTAGTGTTTGCCAATTTCCAGGTTGTAAATGCCTCACACTGTAAGTTGAACAAAGAAAGCTCAGAGGGAGGCTTAAAAAATCCAGCAAAAATCCTGTTAAGAGGCATCTTGTTGTAGAGACAGGTGTAGAGGGCTGTGGTCAAGCCCCACCTCTGACACAGACTGACATCTTGACCTCAGGTGACTCATTAAACCTTTTAGAATTCTGGACAATTCTGTAGGACAGAATTATTTCAGGTGCAGTTTTCTCATCTGGAAATTCACTGAAAGAATGAAATCACAGGTCCAATTCCTATCCCTACCATCTATGAATCCTTCATCTAATTCTTTGTCCCTGAATTCACCACTCAATTGAATCTCATCTTTTAATGTTCCCTAATCATTTGTTGAACCCTCTATCAGGTAGATTGTAAGACTACCTGAAGGCAGGAGCTTTGTTTATACAAATTGGGTGGTTCACTGGATGGAGAGTTGGATTTAAAATTGGGGAAATCACTAACATCTGAGTTCAAATCCAACTTAAGGGGTTAGCTCTGTGACCTTAGGCAAGTCTCTCAAGTTTCCATTTTCTCATCTGTAGAATGAACCTACTTCAGAGTTGTCATGAGTATCATTATACTGAATTGCTAGATTTTGGAAAAGGGGAGCTAGATGGACAACCCATAGGACTTTGGGAGGGGGTAGGGGTATGTTAGACTTGTGATTTGATTCTTAGAAGCCATCACTAGCACAGTTCTGAAGAGGGTAGTGGGTGTTCAGTAAAGTCAATATTTTAGTGACTCATCTGGCTCTTTGGGGATAAAATTTTCCTTGATCAGATTTCCATATGTGGCTTTGGATTGGAGAGTCATTCCACCTTGTCTGAGAAGCCTTTCCTGATCCCCCTAAATGCTGTTGTCTTTCTTTTGTTTATTTTCTCCCATTTCTCCTGTTTATATTATTTTGTGCTCTGCATATTAGTGCAATGACTTGCACACAGTGGCTAACCTTTTGATTAGTAATTTCTCCTCCATTAGATTGTAAATTCTTTGAGATCAGGGACAGTTTTTTTTTCCATCTCTATCACTCTGCACAAGGACTGGTACAGAGTAGGGGCTTAATGTTTGCTTATTAACTTACCCATCGGAAATTTAAAAAAAATAATTGTACTACTGTGTATTTGTAGAACAATTTAATTTTCAAATATCCTTTTTATTTGTACATGTCTTCATCTAAGCAGCAATGGATTAGAGTGCTGGGCCTGGAGTCAGGAAGGCCCAGGTTTAACACGTGATAGGCCTAAGCTTTGCCTCGGTTTAACACGTGATAGGCCTAAGCTTTGCCTCGGTTTAACACGTGATAGGGCCTAAGCTTTGCCTCGGTTTAACACGTGATAGGGCCTAAGCTTTGCCTCGGTTTAACACGTGATAGGGCCTAAGCTTTGGCTCGGTTTAACACGTGATAGGCCTAAGCTTTGCCTCGGTTTAACACGTGATAGGCCTAAGCTTTGCCTCGGTTTAACACGTGATAGGGCCTAAGCTTTGCCTCGGTTTAACACGTGATAGGGCCTAAGCTTTGCCTCAGTTTAACACGTGATAGGGCCTAAGTTTTGCCTCGGTTTAACACGTGATAGGGCCTAAGCTTTGGCCCAGGTTTAACACGTGATAGGGCCTAAGCTTTGCCTCGGTTTATCACGTGATAGGGCCTAAGCTTTGCCTCGGTTTAACACGTGATAGGCCTAAGCTTTGCCTCGGTTTATCACGTGATAGGGCCTAAGCTTTGGCCCAGGTTTAACACGTGATAGGGCCTAAGCTTTGGCCCAGGTTTAACACGTGATAGGCCTAAGCTTTGCCGGATCGTTATTTGCTTGATTCAGGACCCGGCAAAGGCGCCAGTTCGCGAGTCGACGCCTTGGAGCCTTCCGCCCAAGGTCACGTTGATCACATGCCTGCAGGCATCCTCGCGAGAAGTGGGATGCGAGAGTTAGGGGCGGGGGGCACGTGGGTCAGCTCCTTTCTGCCCAAGGCCGGCCGTCCCAGCTGGCAGAGCGTGTGACCAGCGTGGAGCGCCGCTATCCCGCGTTCAGCGGCGGCTGTACCAACTCACACGAACAGGGGAGACCGCATTCTGCCTTCGACACGCTGCAGGAGACGCGACCACGGCACGGGGTCGTCTGCCGAGAATTATTCAGAATTTCCTTAAGTTTTTAATTCTCTAACGAGGTGGCGCAGGTACGTGCCCAGATCCCCAGATGCCAGGAGAGCCAGGCGTCGGGGCCTCCCTCCGGCAGTTGGTAGCGGCGGGTGCGGGAGGGGAGGAGCGGAAGGAGGAAAGGGGCGGAACCGGAAGGGGCGGAACCGGAAGGGGCGGAAGCGACCGTCCTTGTTGTGGTCCCCGATCTCCGGGCTCCGCTGCGCCCCGCGGCAGCGCCCTCCGGCCATGGCTGCCATCCTGCGCGGGCTGACGTGCAGGTGAGGGGGCATCGTCGGTGTGGGGCCGGGCCCCGAGGCTCCGGCCGGCGCGCCGTCGGGGGCGGGTCAGCGCCGGCCCAAGGGCACGCTCGGAGCCGCCCGAGGCCGGACGGCCACAGCCCCTGGGTCTGCCGTGCTTGGGGTGCGCCGGCACCGCTCTGGCCCGCACAGCCCGTGTACTTAGCACTGTGGTGCGGCTCCCACCTCCAACATCCCCCTTCCCTGCCGCCTCCTGGGGCCTTTGAAGTCCATCGGGTTTGCCTAGTTAGTGGCTTTGGAAGATAAGGGCCCTCGTGCTCCCGGAGCTGAGCTGCTTGGCTTTATCTTTTCATTGATCTAGCTTTGCAGCCGGAGGGGAGAAGAGATAAAGACTTTACTTGCTTCCACCAAGCCCGTTGCAACTTTTCCTCTTGCCTTTCAAAAATACTAATTTGTGACTCTCTGGGAGGTGAGGTGCTCGACCAGTTCAGGCAAACCATGTCTACTAATCGTGGATATCCTTCTCAGGGTATTAAAAAAGGCAAAAGAGGAGAAGAGCTAAGTGTGTTTACTGGATAAAGATCTTATTGCTACTGAAACCAGTGTGAACCAGGAATAAAATATATAAAATTACTAATTCTTTCTCTTAGCTTAAAGGAAACCAGATACGTTGGTTATTTTCAAACTTCTTTTATAGGTATGTGGACAAATATCACAGTTTAAAGGAAAATTTTCCCTATTTAATGTAGTGACCTTTTTTCTTTTTAATTACCATCTTTGCAGGAGAACTAATAAATTAGTACCAGCTTTGGGATGCTTGGGCTCCAGACAAAAGCACAGCCTCCCGGACTTGCCTTATGATTACGGTGCATTGGAGCCTCACATCAATGCACAAATCATGCAGTTGCATCACAGCAAACATCATGCCACTTATGTGAATAACCTGAACGTTACAGAAGAAAAATATAAAGAGGCCTTGGCAAAGGGTATGTGAAGCCATAATTAAAGTTTAAGAAAACTAACTAAATGATTGTTGAAGTGGAAGCTCTTATTGGCACTAAAAAAAAATTTTCCTTTTTAGATAAATCACTGTGATGATACTTTTTCCTTTAAGTAATTATACAATTATGAATGCTCTTTTTCTAATAAGATGGTCAATTTCAGAATGCTATTTAAAGCATGTAAACTGTTTTCTCAGGCAGAAAAGGTTAAACTCGAGTTTCTGAAACATACTCATATGTTGAATTATTGGACCTGAATTAAGTCTGGTTATTGTTATATTTTTGACTGGAAACCTCTGGTGTGTGTGTGTAACTTTTTAAAGTCGAAACTTTTTAAAGTCAAAGAACCACTTTGGTTTTTATTCATGTGGGTATTTAAGAATCATAATTTTCAGTTTGAAATGTAAGCAATCAACTGCCTGGGGGAGACCTTTCTAAATTCTCTTTTTTTTTTGTGGGGAGAAGTGATTAGCTATCCTAATGCATTGTGATCAGGGATTAATTTGGTGTCTTTGAACTTTATATTGCTGGGCTAACTTTACTAATTGTATCTAGACATTAAAATTCATGTTGAGGGCATCTATTTTGTACATTGAAGTAGGTAAATTTATTTGACATTAATCACCAAAATGCTCAGGGTCTTTTATTTAACTTAGAAATTTTTAATTCTTGAAAAGTTATCCTTACCTAGGGGTGGCTAGATGGCACAGTGGATAGAGCACCTGCCCTGGAGTCAGGAGTACCTGGGTTCAAACCTGGCCTCAGACACTTAATAATTACCTAGCTGTGTGGCCTTGGGCAAACCACTTAACCCCATAACCTTGTAAAAACCTAAAAAAAATAGTTATCCTAACTTATCATATAGTCATTTTCTGTTTAAAATAGTAAAATGTTTTCTAATCTCCTAATTAATTAATGATTTGTATGTTATCGTAATTGATGTTGCCAGATTTCGCTTCCATTGATAAGGTACATTTTTTAAGAATTCAGACATCCCATTTACATAAGAATTTCAAATTTACAATTTTGTTTAGTTCATTTTTTTTTGTGCTGAATTTGTATCCTGACATCTCAGCTTTTTTCCTTGGCTGAATTTTTATCTTGTTAGCTGGTGGCACCTGCTGGCAAAATGTGGTATTGAAAACTAAAGAACTCTAATAGTATAAATGTTCAGAAAAGAGTGTACTGATGTATTATAGAGAGGGTTCTTGGGTATTGAAGGAGATGATTTGGGAAGAACTGATGAAATGATATAAATGAAAGGGCTCCCCAAATTGCAATTGTGTTACAAACTTACTTTTAGTACTAGTATCTAACATTCATCTTTATTTAAATTTAAAAGTTTTTTGGTTGAGATGTTTTCTGTGGGAGAAAAAGAGCTTTTGCTTTCTAGCCAGATTTACTGGAGTATATTAAGTGTCAAAAACAAGTCAGTAGTCTCTGGACCTTAGTTTTCTTTGCTGTAAAAAGAGGAATTTTGACAAAATGACCCTCAAAGATCCTTTCAGTTCAAAATCTAGGCTCTTTTAAGTCACCTTTAGTGTTTTCTTCTTATGTTATATTAAAAGCTACTCCTGACTTGCGAGTAACAAGACCTGGATTTGAATTCTGGTCCTGCCTCTTTAATTCCTGTGTATTCTTGGACAAGTCATAACTTCCACAGCCCCTTCACTTTCTTCTAGCTTTTGAATTTATGATGTATTCTCCCATAATCATTTATGTTTTTTAGAGGTGTAATAATGGAAATCACTGTAGGATCATTAAGCACCTCTTATAAGTCCCATGTCTATAGAATAAAAACATTTAACAAGAAAGTATGGCATAATGAGGAGATCTTTCTTGGAAACTGGAAGACCTGAATTTAAAGTTTTGTGTGACCTTGGTTAAACTTAAGTCACTTTAACCTCTTGGTACTCCAGAAAATTCTCAAATCTGCCCTGTACACATGAATTGCTGATCTGCCTCAGTGGACAGGAGGGAATTCTCAAATTAGTAGCTTCACATGCTATTATAATGAGGAGTGGTTAGTACCTCAAAAAGCACATTTATTTGTATTCACAATATTTGCTTAGTACAGTTTCATGTGCAGAATAGGTATTTAAAAATGTTTGTTGAATGAATTATTAATAATGTTTAAAAAAACCCAATCTGATAAGTTGCTGACTTGGGGAAGAGGTGCACTAAAAAGGAATATCTTGGGTTTAGTCAGCTTGATTTTAGGAAAGCCTGGTTTTTTTATACTTTCATTCTGTTAATTTTTTTTTAACTAAATGCATCTTTTTTTTAAACAAAAAAAGATTCTTCCTGTTAATTGATGCCTTTTGTTAAATAGCACTCTCTTTAATAAAAAAATTTTTAAAAAGAGGGGACAATAGTTCCACAAAACTATCACTGACCAGGTCCCACACAACATTGCAGTACTGCCATCCTTAAGATTCCCACCTCTCCAATAATGAGAGGGAGAGATACATTTTCTTAGCTCTTTTCTGGGGCCAATTATAATTTTACAACAGGGTTTTTTCCCTTAATGATAATAGGTTTTATGAAATTTTTTTCTGGTTTTGCTTATTTTGTTTTGCATCATCTGTTCATGTAAATCTTCCCATGCTTCTCTGAATTCTTCATATTCATTTTTCTTACTTAACAGAGCTGTAATACATCATTATAATCATGTACTACAGTTTGTTTAGTTATTCCCCAGTGAACACCAACTTTATTTCCATTTCTTTGCTACTATACAAAATACTGCCATGAATATTTTGGTATATGTGACTTTTCTATCTTAGACACCTTTTATTTAATTTTTTTAGAATCCATTAGAATGTTATTTTTATTCCATATAATGATCTAGTTTAATAAAACTTTCAAAATAAGGAGTTATTTGGATACCACAATATAATTCCAACCTTAATCCCATAATGTTGACTAATTAAAAAACAACAACAAAAACCAAAAACCATGATGCTCACTTTTCACTTTGGCATGAGGTCTTTCATATTGTACTTAAGCAGTAAACTTATTTATCCCAGAATCATCAAGGAAATAAGATATTACACATAAAATAAATTTTATTTTATTTTGATAGATATTACATACTGCCCTGTCTTTTCCAAGTAGGGTGAAACATAATTTGACCTATTTGTATGCCTTTGGCTCATTTTAACTATCAATTATTTTACTGTGCTGCATGTAATATAATTTGCTTAAAGGCTATGAAGGTTTCTTCTTTATGGTGGTGCATAAACATCTTTTAAAGCAACTTTTGGGATGGGTTTTGATCTGGGCCTGTGATTTCAGTGGTAATAGGAAATTTGGGTGAGGAAGTCCTTTGATAAATACAGATTAGCACCTGTTCTGAAACTTAGCATTTTAGAATATTGCTTAGAGAGATGAGAGGTTTAAGTGGCTTATCCAACCTCATATAGCCCACCTATGTCATAGGTGGAATCTATATGATTTATATTTTTCAACATTGAATTTAATAAAATGCTTCAGGAATTGGAGTTAAAAAACATTTACAGAAGAGACCAAAAAAGGGAAAAACATTGACTCAAATTTTGTTTGTTTGGGTTAAAACATATATATGTGTATGTGTGTATGTAAATATATACTATATATGTATCTATATATATCCATATTTTAGTTTTATTTTTAAATTAAACATTTCATTAAAAACTTAACATTAAACATAAATACAACCAAATTTGTTAGACAACTATTTATGTTACTTTAGTAACTATATACATTTGTATAGTTTAACTATATTTTTTTATTCCTCCCTCAATTATAATCAAAATTCCTTGTCTATTCATTCTCATTCACTTTTCCTCTTATATGATTGTAGTATATTCTTCATTCTTCCAGTTCTGTTTTTTTCACTTTGCACCTTTTCCATTGAATTTTTCCAGATTCCTTTGTATTTTCCATACTTGTTAGTTTTATTTACATATGTATTCTAATACCAATTCTTTTTTTTTTTTTTTGAGTACAGACTTAAAGTTTATCTAGGAAATTTCTGTTTAGGAAACTTCTTCCATTGATATGCAGATCAGCAACATATTTATACATTGGCCATATCTAGTTGATAGTGTACTGAGAGAGGTTGTATGCTCTGATTAAGTTGTTGACTCCAGGGCTGACCTTTTGTCCATGATAAACACGACTGCCTTTATAATTCTACTATGTTAATGTATTATTTGCCCCTCTTTTGTTGTACATTTCCTTTGATTCCAGTTTTTCTGTATTTAAAATATTGCCATGAAAATCTTTGATTCTATGGCTTTTTTGTATATTCTTGCTAACACCCATCAATGGAATTATTTTAATGATAGGATAATTTTTGTAATTTTACTGTGTAGGTTAGATTGCATTTTTAGAGATTTTTGACATAGCAGTATTTTGTAGTAAATTGATTGTAGTTTTTTTATTCCAAAATTCATATGTTGGAAATTTGCTTAAAATTTCTATGACACAATTTGACTTTAGTTTGATTTTTTTATGTAAATTTTGATCTCCATAGCAATAGTGTAAATTTTTCCAAGGCAAGGACTATGAGTCAGTATCTTTATCTGCTTAATAGTGCCCAGCAGAGTGTTTCTATTGAATTCAAAGTATGTGTTAGGAAGAAACTTTTCTTTATGTACCTATATTCTTTACACATAATATGGAATAATGACATTTTTAGAACTGTGAAACTAATAAAGATGATCTAGTTCAGTCCTTTCATTTCCTAGTTATTTTTTGTTTGCACTTCACTTTTCAGGTGATGTTACTACTCAGGTATCTCTTCAGCCTGCATTGCGGTTCAATGGTGGTGGTCATATCAATCACACTATTTTCTGGACAAACCTTTGCCCAAATGGTGGAGGAGAACCCAAAGGTCTGTAGTGGTAAGATATTAACCACATTTTAGTCACAAGAATAGTAATGGCCATTATAGTTAGATGTTACATTAGATTTTTTAATAGTCACTCTTTTGGATGTGATTACTTGATATTAGAAATACGAAACTGATGTTTAAAAAAAATTTTTTTTTTACAATAACAAAGACATGAAGGGAGGCCCTTATTGGTGTTAAATATTTGTTAAATTTACCTAGTAATATAGATCAGTTTACCTTTGAAGGAGAAAAGGCATTTTTAGCATTTTATTGACCTCAGACCTTGTATTCTTTGTATTTTGTCACCTAACTGATATGAATTACTTCAGTTTAAAATATTACTGTTTACATAATACTTTAAATGGTAATATAGGCTAACCATGTGTACTGGAAGTAGTGGTTATGGGTCAGTAGACATATAATAAAAGATTCATACTTCATCATAATGGCATTACTTATTTTGTTTCACTTTTTTTTAATAGGGGAATTGCTGGAAGCCATCAACCGTGATTTTGGTTCTTTTGAGAAATTTAAGGAGAAGTTGACAGCTGTGTCAGTTGGTGTTCAAGGTTCAGGTTGGGGTTGGCTTGGCTTCAATAAGGAGCAAAAACGGCTGCAGATCGCTGCTTGTTCTAATCAGGATCCTTTGCAAGGAACTACAGGTTAGAGATCTGGATGAAAAGGAATAATAGCATTACAGTCAGAAGAGGTGTTGTCAAGAAATTAATAGAGAAATACTTTTGAAGAATATCAGCAGTGTTTGTGTGTGTGTGTGTGTGTGTATATATATACATATATATATATATATATATATATAAAATGTCTCATATGGTGAATAATATGGAAAGTATTTCTTATTGAGAGCAACTTTTCTGAAAGGTTAAAAAAAAGTTTAAAAGTTCTTAGACTATAATTTTAAAAAAGTGCAGTTTCACAGATAGTTCAAACCTGGCAATAGAACCAACTTCTTAGATTTTGGTATATAAAAAGATGCTTGCATTGCATTTAATAAACTATTTTTTTTCTTTTCTTTAATTGAAGATAAGTTTAAAAAAATTTTTTTTTTAGTAAGGCAAAAAGGTTGAAGTATGTTGCCCAAGGTCACACAGATAAGGTATTATGAAGTGTTTGAGGCCGGATATGAACTCAGGTTCCCCTGACTTCAGATCCAGTGCTCTATCCACTGTATCACCTTGCTGCTCCTAGCCCTTTCTTTATTTTTTTAAATTAAAAAAAAACATTTTTTATGTTTAAAATAAATTTATTTATTTTTGAATTTTACAATTTTCCCCAAAATCTTGATGCCTCCCCCATCCCCCACAGAAAGCAGTCTTTTAGTCTCTACATTGTTTCCATGCTATACATTGATCTAAATTGTGTGTGTTGAGAAATCATATCCTTAAGGAAAAAAAAATAAAATATGAGACAGCAAGTTACATAATAAGATAAGTTTTTTTTTTTAAAGATATAGTCTTTGTTCAAAGTCTACAATTCTTTCTCTGGATATAGATAGTATTCTCTCTCTTTTTTTTTTTATTAAAGATTTTATTTATTTTGAGTTTTACAATTTTTCCCCTAATCTTACTTCCTTTCTCCCACCACCCACAGAAGGCAATTTGTCAGTCTTTACATTGTTTCCATGGTATACATTGATCCAAATTGAGTGCGATGAGAGGGAAATCATATCCTTAAGGAAGAAACGTAAAGTATAAGAGATAGCAAGATCAGACAATAAGATATCGGTTTTTCTTTTTCTAAATTTAAGGTAACAGTCCTTGCTCTTTGTTCAAACTCTACAGTTGTTTCTCTGGATACAGGTGGTATTCTCCATTGCAGAGAGCCCCAAATTGTCCCTGATTGTTGCACTGTCCATCGAGGTTGATCATTGTCCCCATGTTGCTGTTAGGGAGTACAGTGTTTTTCTGGTTCTGCTCATCTCACTCAGCATCAGTTTGTGCAAATCCCTCCAGGCTTCCCTGAATTCCCATCCCTCCTGGTTTCTAATAGAACAATAGTGTTCCATAACATACATATATCACAATTTGTTCAGCCATTCCTCCATTGATGGACATTCACTCAATTTCCAATTCTTTGCTACCACCAGTAGAGCTGCTTTGAATATTTTTGTACAAGTGTTGTTTTTACCCTGTTTCATGATCTCTTCAGGGTATAGACCCAGTAGTGGTATTGCTGGATCAAAGGGTATGCACATTTTTATTGCCCTTTGGGTGTAATTCCAAATTGCTTTCCAGAAAGGCTGCATGAGTTCACAGCTCCACCAACAATGAATTAGTGTCCCAGGTTTCCCACATCCCTTCCCTTTTATTTCTTAATAGAATGATATCTGTAAGATTCTTTACAGCCTTAAAACTATACTTACTATCACTACCAGTTAAGTGGGACCTGGTCTGTGTATATACTTTCATGTCTTAAAAGTCACTATCAGGGAGGCTAGGTGGCATAGTGGATAAAGCACCAGCCCTGGAGTCAGGAGTACCTGGGTTCAAATCCGGTCTCAGACACTTAATTACCTAGCTGTGTGGCCTTGGGCAAGCCACTTAACCCCATTTGCCTTGCAAAAACCTAAAAAAAAAAAAGTCACTATCATTACTAAAGCTCCAGAATAATTTCAGTGATGTTTCATTCTTCTAATCATTACTTATTTGATTTTTGACTTGGAGATATTTCCAATCAAATTGGTGATATTGATATTTCAAGAGGCAGTGGCATTGGGGATAAAGCATTTGACTTGAAGTCAGGAAGACCTGGATTCAAATATTTCTCTGGGCAAGTCATATAACTTTCATATACCTTAGGTGACAATCACATATCCTTTTCATCACAGAGTATAGTAGCAATCTTACAGATATTAGTATTGGAGGGAATAAACCATTGGTCTAACATAGTGAGTCATATGTTCTCATATAAATTGCTGATTCATACACACCATGAATCTCCTTCTTAACTTTAAGCTACATTTTTATGAAATGTTTGGTTTTTCCCTCTTGGCTCATCTCATTTCCTTTGTTAATAATATATAATTTTCACTAATGTCTGATTTGTTTGCTGTGAACTTAGCCCTGGGGAATCAGATAAAAGATTCCTCCTAGAATTTATAGATATGTGGGTTTTGTTAAAGCAAACCTATAAACAGAAGTCTGTATGTATAGCGTTAATAATAAAGTTCACATAATGCTCTTATGTTTGAACAACATTTTGTATATTTCCTTTGATTTTCATAACCATTCTGGATAAAGTAGCATAAGCAAGTATTATGGTCCCCATTTTTATAGGTGGAGTAATGGAGGCTTGCTGGTGTGTCTATGAATAAATAATGCTGACTCTGAGACCTCTGTCTTTTGACTCCATTTCAGGATTCCCTTGCTTTTTCACACTGTCTTGTTAAGTGTTTAATAATTTAAAGAAGCTTTCATTAAACTGAGGACATAGGAATTAGCCCCTTGACGACTTCTCTGTTCTCTTGTCAATGCTTAAGGCAAGATTTAAAAACAAATGTTACTTAACAATTTTCTTTCAATTAATTCTTTCTGATAACTCATCATAATTTTCATGCTCCTTGGTATGGTCCATCTGCAAGAATTAAGAAATGCTTACTTTGAGCCAGGTACTTTTCTGAGTGCTGTAAATGCAGTTACAAAGAAAGATAATCCTTGCCCTCAAAGAACTTACATTTTGACAGGAATTATGACACATAAAAATGGAAGGGCTTGAGAAAGGCAGTCTGGAGTGTAGCCTCTAGAGAAATGAACCTGGGTGCTTTTCTTAAATCCTATAAATTCTGGGAGACACTGTCCAATGAGAAGGAGAGTCTGCATGGTGAGTGAGGCTTCCAGTGAAGAGCTTGTTTGACCCAGAGGTTTAAATAAGCTTTTATAATAATGTGATTTTCTTTTGAGCAGGTCTTTTATTTGCATATGAAATGGAAACATTAACAAAACTATTTTGAAGTGTGATTTTTATCAAGTAGGGAAGATTAGAAGTCAAAAAGGGAAAAATCCAGAAGTGGAGACTTTATGCATTTACTGATACTTATTTTTTTTCTTTTCTTTTTATAGGTCTTATTCCTCTATTGGGAATTGATGTGTGGGAACATGCATATTATCTTCAGTATAAAAATGTTAGACCTGATTACCTAAAAGCAATCTGGAATGTAATTAATTGGGAGAATGTGACTGAAAGATACTTGGCTTGTAAAAAGTAAAGTGGTGGCATATTCACTGTTTAAACATTTGCTCTTGTTGAAGCTGTTTTTGTAGTGTATGGCACTGTAATTTGTCAACTCTCATGTTACCTGTTAAAATATGTGCTCTTAAGCAAATTGTTTAAAGCCGTGAAAGAGTTCTTATTTTTCAAAACTTTTTGGTTTTGTGTAATAAGTATGCATAATAACTTAGGGATTGAGTGTGGGTCTTGTGAATGTTTCAGTTAGCCTATGTGCTTAATGAGCAGCATGACTGTTGTCATGATAAAAACAAAACAAAAATAAGCACAGTCCACTTACTTTCCTTCTTAAGATAATTGCTTCTAGGGAGGTCTTTAATCCTGTGGTATAGTAACTATAATACAATCAATTCTCCACTCTGAATAACAGTGATGTTAAATGAACGAGGGGAAGGAGGGAAAGAATTTGAAATTTAAAAAAGAGAATCTTAAAAATTTTACATGTAATTGGTAAATGTTTAATGGAATAAATAAAAATATATTTAAAAAATAAAAATAGTTCTACTAGAAAGTGATTTTTTTGTACATGATTTTTTTTTTAAGGTTTTTACAAGGCAAATGGGGTTAAGTGGCTTACCCAAGGCCACACAGCTAGGTAATTATTAGTCTGAGGCCGGATTTGAACCCAGGTACTCCTGACTCCAGGGCCGGTGCTATATCCACCGAGCTACCTAGCCACCCCTTGTACATGATTTTTCAAGATGTTTTTTATGTAACAGAGACTATTCAGAATTCTGTTGTAGAAAAGTCTTCTTGAAGTGCAATTTTGAATACTATTCTCTTTGGCAAGGTTATGTCACAGTTCTACTCATTTTCCCTAGATTTGAACTTTCCTTGTTACAAGAATAGATGTCAGACACAACATGTACAACAGTCTACTTCCTTTGCTCTTTGGGAAGGAGGCAGGATGCATTTTCTCTACTCTGAGATTGCCATTGGTTTTTTTCATTCTTTAGAATTCAGTGTCTTCTTGGTGATTGTTAATTTTTTTTCTATTGGCAAAGATGGCATGGTTTTAATGTCATATTATGATATTAAATCTACAGATCCTTAATCTACAGATATTTTAGCAGTCCATGGTGTATATCAGCATTGTTTCTGAATTAATAGCAGAGCCTGTTTTATCCAAGGTCTGAGTGACCATGTACTTTTTTTTTTTACACTAATGAGGACCACATATCTGCTTTTTCATTTTCTGTCACTGAAATCAATGAGGAAAGTAAAGTAGCAGATTTCATTATTAATTAATGAAATATTTTTCAATGCAGCTATTTTCTTTTTTTTAAAAGTCAAAGTACAAGATTTATGCCTTTGGTCATGTTAGAAAGAATTGGAAGATTTTATAAGAATGCTAATACTTGGGGTTGTGTGTGAATTTTAAAGCATTATTTTCTTTTAATGTCTATTAGGCCTTAGGAGATCACAGATCACAGATTCAATAAACTTCTGTTTAGGGAGCTCCTTCAAAAGTCCTGTGAATACACCTTGCCTCTGTTTATATCATGCAGAGAAAGACCCAATTAAGGAAGTCTTAGAAAATGGCTCTTTTTGACAAATACTCACTTGAATACAGATGGCACCCAGAGAAGAGATAGTCTGGAGATTCTTCTTTTGCTGTCCATTGACTTAAAACAAAGTTTATGTGGATAGCGTCTTGATGTATTTATACAATTTAGAATAGAACTGATAATTAAGAATAGACTTGATAATTTCAATTTTAAATGTATTATGAAATCTGTGGTTTGGTTATCTTGTATATTTTAACACTTCTTAATGGGAGGTTAATTTAAAGTTTTGGTAAGACAGTTTGTAAGAACCTTTTTTTGGTCACTGACAAAGCCTTTGATTACCCTGAGCACAGTTAACAGCCATCTTTTGTTATTTCCAAGATTATAACTTGTTCCTCATTTTAAGATGCCACTGATTCCAGTGTATGTCCTGTAATGTCTCAGTCTCGGTTTTTTGAAAGCTTTCTTTTACTTGGACATTTCTTTTTGTCATAGGTGTGATGTTTTTTGATTAATGAAAATCTCAACTACAAAACCTTTTTTTTCTTCAAAAGTTAATATTCTTGTTTTTGTATTTTTGCTATATTTTACTTAATATATGTGGAAAAAGTAAAACAAGTGATGGGGAAGTTGAAATTTTAGTCTATAATAAACTTCCCAACCTGAGCAAATCATGTTTCCATAAAGTTCAGGTTTGTGGCAGAATTAGCTTCAAATAAAATGAAAATTAAGAGTTTTTTGCATATTTCTTACTAATTATAGAAATATGAAAATTGTAAAAAAGTATAGAGAAATTGTGCAATTTTAAATGTTTTAATTGTGATAACTGGTTGATAAAGCTTATTTTAATTTTATTTTTTAATTTTAAATTTAAGGCAAGGGTTTAAGTGACTTGCCCAAGGTCATACAGCCAGGCAATTATTAAGTGTCTGAGGCTGGATTTGAACTCAAGTCCTCCTGACTCCAGGGCCAGTGCTCTATCCTAGCTACCCCCTAAAGCTTATTTTATAAGATTGATTTTAAAATACTAGGATTTGATCATCATAATCAAAGTTTTGATTATCTCTCCCTCTCCACTCCTCCCCCCTTGCAAAATATATGTGACATTCATTTTTTGTTAATAATGAGGAAAATAATGAATAATAATGAAGAAAGTCTCTTCAAATTGGTTTGTACCGTGTTGTCATTTTTTTTAGGAAATAGGGTTTTAATTCTGGCTCTGCTACATATGGGTAGTGGGGGAAAAACCCAACATCTTTTAGACCTGTATTTTCTCATGAATTAAAATGAGGGGGATAAGGTTGGACTAGATCTCTATCCTGATTCTAGCATTCTAGTTCTATGATTATTTCACCAATTAATTGCCTAGAATTCCTGTGGTTAAATAGGTATTGTATAATATTAAATGCCCAAGTGATTTTTAAAGACTTTTAAATTTAAGGATCCTTAGCCCCTGGCTATGTCAGTAAATCTTTTTTTTTTTTTTTTTGCAAGGCAAATGGGGTTAAGTGGCTTGCCCAAGGCCACACAGCTAGGTAATTCTTAAGTGTCTGAGACTAGACTTGAACCCAGGTACTCCTGACTCCAGGGCTGGTGCTTTATCCACTGTGCCACCTAGCTGCCCCTATCAGCAAATCTTAAAAACAATGTCATATCCCCCTTTTTGAAGTTCTTTTCAAGTACATTTTAAGTCATTTCAAGTACATTCTGTGGCATAAATGCCCTTTAGCAACTTGCACTCAGTCCCAATCCCTTTGTGATCTTAACATTTCTGAGATATCAGTAGCTGCTCCTCCAACATTTGGCTCTTCCTACTTTGATTATTGATTTTCACAAACATTAAACCTGTACTGTGTGCAGAGTTTTTTGTGATAGGTGATGATTATTTTTTAAAAGCTACTCCATCTGTAAGTTGTGACACACAAATACCTATATGAAAGGCAAAAAGAAAATCAAGTGTTTTGTTATGTCTGAGGAAGGCTAGAAGGATTATTACTGGTAGTTTTAAGTCTACCAACATCCATCTTTTTAATTTACTCATCCAAATCAGGATATTCTCAATGACTTGAGAACAGTTATGTTAATGGGCAAATTTAAAACACTTGTTTTCTGGAAGATTGATTTTTCTTGTGATCACTTTGTAGGAATTGGTCCTAAAATCTCAAGTTCAGCAGTTAAAAAAGGATGTGTGGTTGGCCAGTTCTTCATTTTAGCTTTTAAATTCTTAACATTAATATAAGGAAAAACATTCCTGGGAAGGATCTGGGGAAAGGATTTGCTGAGTGCTTCTCAGATTGAAACAGCTAAAGAACATGTGATCTGGCAGAAAAAGATAAAACAGTCCTAGGTATAGACTTTGGGGCAGTTAGATGGGCTAGTGGGTACAGAGCTCATGCCCTGGTTTCAGGGAGACTCACAATTCTGAGTTCTAATCTGGTTTTAGAAACTTATTAGCTGTGTGATGCTTGGCAAGTCACCCCTTTTTGCCTTAGTTTTCTCATGCGTAAAATGAGCTGGAGAAGGAAATGGCAAACCACTCCAGTATGTTAGTCAAGAAAACCCTAATTGGACATGATTGAGTAGCAACAAGTTTAGGCTTTAATAGGATGAGAAACATGAAGTATTTAAAACCCTGACCTTTTCATGTTTAGAATGAGAGGAAAGACATGGTAGCATCACAGATGATGCTTCATTTTGCAGGTTGATTTTAAGTTTTGTGTTGCTTTTGTTCTTTGAGGCTTTTACCAAATGTATATCCAATTAAATATGCACTTTGGTGTATCTTTATAACAAACACTTTGGGTCTCTGAAATGTGAACAGAACTGAAGCATTCCAGTGGTATTTTCCATTAGCCTAGCTGGATCTGATTCTGGATTGGATTCTGATCTACATCTGGTTTTCTTTTCTAAGAGCTGTATAAAATAGAGGTAGAACATTAGAGTAGGGATGATAAATTGTGAAAGAGTTTGATTACATCCTGATGGGAAGAGAGCTAATCTTGAAAGCTAGAAGATTGGCAGGGAGTGGGGGGAAAATGAAGCTAAATATCTTTTCTTTAAAAAAAATTGACGGGGTGGCTAGGTGGTGCAATTGGATAGAACACGTCCTGGAGTCAGGAGAACCTGAGTTCAAATCTGGTCTCAGACACTTAATAATTACCTAGCTGTGTGGCCTTGGACAAGCCACTTAACCCCATTACCTTGCAAAAAACCTAAAAAAATAAAAAAAATAAAATTGACACCTTTTGTTTTTTACATTACATTCATTATTGTTTCCCCCCATCCCTGCAGATAAAATGCTGTCCTCCTTTTAACACAGATTAAAAAGAAGTTCAACAAGAGCAACCATCCCATTGTTTGCAGCTGATATATTATATAATATTCCTCACCCACAATCTCCTTGTCCTGTGATAAAACATGTAATTTTTGAATATCGATTCTTTTGTAATAGATTTTTAAAGAACTTGTCCTAAGGACAATTCTAAGACTTATTACCAATCTTAATGATGTAAAAAACTCATGAATTTCCCTATGATTATTGTCTGAGGAATATGAATGTTACCAAGTTTTAAATTTTTATTCTGTTTAAAATGGATTGTTCTTTTTACCTAGGTTTTTTCTGTATTGCTTTTCCTAGTTCAAAGCAAATATTTCCAGAATTTCAGAGACTCAGGATGGAATCTAAATGAAATTCTGAGCATCTCTTACATTCACTCAACAAACTTTTGTTGAGCATTTCCATGCTAGGTCACCATGCTGAATATTGAAAGGCATGATGAACACAAAGATCTGCCTAAAAGAGAAATTATAGCATTGGCCTGGAGTCAGACGAACCTGAGTTCAAATGTGGCTCCAGACACTTAATAATTACCTAGCTGTGTGTGTCTTTGGGCAAGTCACTCCACCCCATTGCCTTGTTAAAAAAAAAAAAAGTTATGACATTCACAGATATACCAGAAATTTGACTGCATACAGAGCTCTAGGGGAGTTTAGGCTTAGAACTATCACTTCTGACTGCTGGCAGCTATGAAGGGGCCAAGATAGGGATTGGGTTTTGAACTGGGTATTGGAATAGGGAGGATTTTGATAGGTGGGAAGATTGGAAAGGCATGAGAAACCCTAGGAAGGCAGTTGGGAGCACAATTGAATACATCACTGGGACTGAGGTCAGGATGACCCAAGTTCACCGTCATATATGTCCTATTGTGTGATCCCCAACCTCCCTTTGCCTGATTTTCCTCCATCTGTAAAATGAAGATAACACCAGATGAGGGAACTGAGGCAAAAGGAGAGTTCTGAGGATCTAATGAGATAATATTTGTAAAGCCCATTGCTTGGCATACTGTAAGTGTCACAAAAATAAATGTAAGCTATTATTGTTATTATCATTATAAAGAGAAAGGGACAGTAAAAAATATCTCCAAATACGGAAAAAACTGGAAAAGGGAGCCAGTATATGATACTGTAGGGTTTGCAAACTGCTTTATAAGTATTCTTTTATTTGCTTCTCACAACATCCCTTGTGAGGTAGGACCTATTATTAGCCTCATCTTACAGATGAAACAGGCCAAGAATTAAGTGAGTTGCCTGGTCAGCAATATTGGATCCTTGAACATGTGTTCAGTTGTCTTCACCACTGAAAACAAATTTGGGATCTATGATGCAAATCCTAACCGCAAAGATAAGAATATTTTTTCCCTCACAAACAATTTGTGAATTAAACTTTTCTGAATATATCCTGAAAAGAGAAAAAACCCCAATACAGTAGTTCAATCAGATGTTCATTGAACAACCTCCATATGTTCTCTTGCAATTGTCACACTTATTTAAAACACATGGCCTTGTTAGCGTTTAAGGTGATGAAAAGGATTTGAGAAATTATCTGTCAGAATCTCTCATTTTTTTCTGACTTTCTAGGTTTTCTATACTAACTATTGGGGACTGAGGAAAAGTACATTTCAGGGTTGTTTTTTTTTTTAATATTTTTTATTTATATTTTTTTTATATTCACAGAACAAAGCAATATATATATTTCAATCATAATGTGTTAAGGAAAAGTGGATTCTCCTCCCTCTCTCGATATCTAATCTAGAGCCAGTAGGTGGCAGTATTTGTATTTTTAAATTTCACTCCATGACTTCTCCATCAGGAATAAAATACAGCAATCTGGCCCAGCTAAATCTTTATATTCTGTGTCATAGAATGGGAAGATTCAAGTAATGGCACAAGATGAAAAGGTACAGATGGACTGTAATCCATCATAATGAAGGAAGTACCCAAATCAATTAAATTATAGATCCACTGAAGAATTTTAAAAAGCAGGCCATGGAGTCTTTCAATAGTCTTCTTTGTTAAGTGACCAGCTTAGAACTTTTTTTTTTTTAGGATCTTTGTAAGGCAAATGGGGTTAAGTGGCTTGCCCAAGGCCACACAGCTAGGTAATTATTAAGTGTCTGAGGCCTGATTTGAACTCAGGAACTCCTGACTCCAGGGCTGGTGCTGTATCTACTGCGCCACCTAGCTGCCCCAGAACTTTTTTTTTAACCTACATTTATATTCATTTCAGTACAATGAAATTAGATTTTAACTTGTTTTTACCTATTAATATAAAATCAACTTTTAAAAGTTTTTTTTAACATTTTAACATTTTATTTGTTTTCCAATTATATACAATAGTAATATGTACCCATCACTTTTTGCAAGGCTCTGAATTCTACAATTTCCCTCCCTCCTCTCTTCCCCCCCAGAAGGTTGTCTGACAGTCTCTACATTGTTTCCATGCCATACATTGATGTAAGTTGAATGTAAACACAAGAATAAACATAACCCCCCCCCCCCCAGAAGATGAAAAAAAACCTCAAGAAAAGAGAGAGAGAGAGAAATTGTACTTCAGTCTGTGTTTTGATTTCAATGGCTCGTCTCTGGGGTGAGTTGCTTTCTTTATCATAAGTCTACCAGAGAAGTTGCTTCAATATTTTTCCCACAGTTGCTGTTATTAGCTGTACCTCCACTCTATTTCTCCCTACTCTCATTGATTTTATTCTCTCTCTCCTTTTGTTCTGGCCCTGTCAAAAGTGTGTTAAATCTGAGTACCCTCTCCCTGCCTCTTCCCTCTCTTCTATCACCTATTACCCCCTTCCCTCCCCCTCTTCCCCCTCATCCCATCCCTTTCCTCCCATCCTTCTCCAGGGCAAGACAGATTTCCTCACCCTAGTAAGTATGTATGTCATTTCCTCCCTGAACTATTTCCGATGAGAATGAAGGCTCACTCATTCCCCCTTGTGCCCCGCCCCCCACTCCATTGAAAAAAGCTTTTTCTTGACTCTTATGTGAAATCTCTCAACTTCTTCTTTTCCTTCCTCCCAGTACTTCCCCCCCCATCTCCCATTGACTCTATCCCTTTACCACATCATACCATTATATTCCTCTCCTTCCTATGTCCTGTCTATATATGTTCCTTCTAACAGCTCTTATAAATGAGAAAGTTTATATGAGTTATCAATATCTTCTTCCTGTGCAGGAATACAAACAGTTCAACATCATCAAGTTCCTTACAGTTAGTCCCTCTCTTCCACCTCCTCTATGGTTCACCAGAGTCCTGTATTTGGAGATCAAACTTTCTGTTCAGCTCTGGTTGTCTCAATAGGAAAGTTTGAAAGTCCCCTGTTTCATTGAAAGTCCATCTTTTCCCCTGAAAGAGGATGTTCAGTTTTGTTGGGTAGTTGATTCTGGGTTGTGAACCAAGATCTTTTGCCTTCCGGAATATCATATTCCAATCCCTCTGAGCCCTTAATGTAGATGCTGCCAGATCGGGTGTAATCCTGACTATGGAGCCTTGGTAGTTGAATTGTCTGTTTCTGGTAACTTTTAGAATTTTCTCTTTGACTTGGGAGTTTGGGAATTTGGCTATAATATACCTGGAAGTTTTTCTTTTGGGATCTCTTTCAGGGGTTAATAGGTGAATTCTCTTGATTTCTATTTTACCCTCAGCTTCTAGGATCTCAGGGCAATTTTGCTGTATTTTTTTTTTTTTTTGCAAGACAAACAGGGTTAAGTGGCTTGCCCAAGGCCACACAGCTAGGTAATTATTAAGTGTCTGAGACCGGATTTGAACCCAGGTACTCCTGACTCCAGGGCTGGTGCTTTATTCACTATGCCACCTAGCCGCCCCTGTATTATTTCTTGAAAAATGAAGTCTAGGCTCTTCTCCTGGTTGTGGCTTTCAGATAGTCCAATAATTTTTAAATTATTTCTTCTGGATCTGTTTTCGAGGTTGCTTGTTTTTCCAGTGAGAGATTTCACATTTTCTTCTATATTTGGCTTTTTTTGGAAGAGTTTTATTTCTTCCTGCTTTCTTGCAAAGCCATCAGCTTTCTTTAGTTCCATTTTGCATTTGAAGGAGTTATTTTCTTCAGAGAGCTTTTTTTAATCTCCTTTTATAGCTGGCCAATTCTGCTTTTTAAGGCATTCTTCTCCTCATTTGCCTTTTGTTTTGCTTTTTTTCCATTAGGCCTAAACTAGCTTTTAACATATTATTTTCTTCAGTATTTTTTTGTATCTCTTTCACCAAGCTTTTGATTTGGTTTTCATGATTTTTCTGCATCGCTTTATTTTCTCCTCCCAATTTTTCCTCCACCTCCCTTAATTTCTTTTCAAAGTCTTTTTTGAGCTCATCCGTAGTCTGAGCCCATTTTCTATTTCTCTTGGAGGTTTTGGATATGGAAGCTTCAATTTTGTCATTATCCTAGTATGTGTTTTGATCTTCCATGAGCCTAAAGTAATTCTCTATGGTCAGATTTTTCTTTTTCTGTTGTTTACTTGTTTCCTCAGCCCAAGACTAATTTACAGCACTTCCAAGGCTTTGGGATTGTTTTTTTTTTGTGTGTGTGTGTTTTCCCCCACTGGGACCTTTATTCCTCCAAGGTCTTAGGCTCTCTAGCCTGTGCTTTGATATGTAGATGACCCCCCCCACTTCCCTCTGCCCTGGGGCTATAAGAAGAGATCCAGCTTGGTTATTCAGTATGGAAGTCCAAACTGCAGTATGTGAGTGTAGGCAAACAGCAGAGTCCTACCCCAGGGAGAGCAGAGAAATCTTGGCAGACTTCCCTTGCTGTCTCTGGGAGTGCAGGATGCTTTCTCCCGAATCTTGCTGCAGATTCTGCTGCTGTGCTCCTCACTCCACACTCATTCTGGTGGAGCAGAGTTCTCTGCCCTCCCCTTCAAGCTGTTGCCAGTGATCTCTAGGCTGTGCTGTGCTGTGCTGTGCTGTGGTGTGCTGTGCTGGGCCGGGCCGTGCTGTGCTGGGCCGTGCTGGGCTGGGCTGGGCTGGGCCGGGCTGCACTTCAGCTTTTTTTTCCAACCCTGGGTCCTGGTGAAACAGACCTTTCCCGTGAAGTTCTAAATTGTCTTGGACTGGGGAAGTGTATCAGTCTTTCTGTGGGTTCTGCCCTGCTAAATTTCGGCTAGAGCCATCCTTTGTCTTTTGGGGGTTTGGGGGGGTGGGAGTTCCTGGGATATACTGCCTTCATGCTGCCATCTTGTCTCCACCCCCTAAAATCAACTTTAATTCATGATCATAATTATGCCCTTATATTAGGTGAGAATGCAAAGGTTAACTTTATCCAGTGTCCCTCTTTATTTAGGAGAGAACATTTGAAGAGAATAGTTTGAAGTTAGAGAAAGTAACTCTGTCTGCAGCAAATGTATTTTATATTATTATATCATTAAATCAAAATTAAAAACTATTTTCTGAAGCAAAAAAGACAATATTAAGAGAGCCTTGGTGATTGATACATTGAGTTCATAAGATTGTAATAATGCAAAATTTATTTCCATTTTCATATTTCCCTACATAACTGTTGTGTTTAGCAGCTGAATGCTTTAAATGACTGGTGTGTTATACTATCACAGATGAGTTTTTGAAGTTCAGAGAACAGTTTGAGAAAATGAGACTTAGCTTTAATATATTTGGTATGGTACCTAGCATTCCATGGACTCTTCAGCAAACATCTTTAAGTATCAGCAGCTTTTCCCTTGGGGAGCGAGGTGGAATAATGGGAGATCTGTTCCCACATCTCCCAACCCCCCCCCCCACTCCTTCAACTTGACAGCAAGTGCATATATATCCTGACTGCTGATATCTGACAGCCAGGATGACTCTTAATTGACTGCTGTGCCAAAACTCTATAGATATACTAAAGGGGTGATCTCTGCCCCTGGCCTTGAACTGTAAGGATGACCCTGAATCTGGAGGTTTCATGGTGGATATGCCCTTCCTCTCATCTGTCCACTAGCTGTGAGATCACAGCATCCTAGGCAGGTCTGTGCCTTTGAGGGATTGCTTCCTGTTTGTGTCTTTCTGTTCTTATGGGGCCTTGTTGACTTCTTTCCAGGCTCTTAAACATCAGGATACCCAAACTGGAGCAGTTGCTGTAGATATAGTAGTCAGAATTTTTTCCCCCCAAAAGCTGAAGCCCCCAGAGAGCTATTTCATTGTCTCTAATACCTTGGAGAATAGAGCAGTTTTACTTGAGATCCTTAACTTTTTCTTTTCAGATACAGATCAACTTATATTTTGAGTACAATCACTTGGTATGGCAGAAATAAAAATACCACTCCCTCAGCAACAATCACTGAAGAATTCACCATACCTTTCCTAATGATGAGAAGTGTGATTCTATTTCTTACTTGTAGCTTCCCTGGAGAACTGCTGTCTCTAACTGCTTTTAGGTGATTTCAATTCTAGAGCTGTCACTTTTCTTACTTCTTTAGAACCTCAACTCTTTGACAAATATGCCCAATTTCCTTTATTTTTCTCACTATATTCTTACATTTAAAAAATTTTTTTTATTTAAGCCTATGGGGTTAAGTGACTTGCCCAAGGTCACACAGCTAGGCCATTATTATTAAGTGTCTGAGGTTAGATTTGAACTCTGGTCCTCCTGACTCCAGGATCAGTGCTCTATCCACTGTGCAACCTAACTGCCCCTTATTCTTACCCTTTCTTACTAATCTTTCATACTTAAATTGTCTTACCTTGTTTAACCAATTAGTTTTAAAAAATCCTTCATCTTTCAGCTCAAATTATCTTTCTCATTGGGTTCTTCACCTTCAGTTTAGCATTTTCATTTTCAGTTCCTTTGGCTTGAATCCTTTTTCTCTCATATCCTTAATCTTGATTCTTCAGATTTTTCCCCCTACTATAGCTCTATCTCTTTTACTCTTTCTACTCTGTATCTCTCCTCCTTTAGCTTAATCTTTTCTCTGATTTCTCAGAGTCTTTTCAGATTTGTTCCCTTTTAGTTCATTCTCAGACCTTTACAATCACCCTTCAAGTCAGCATGATTTGAGAACACTGAAATAATTTTTCAATGATTGAGAAACTCCAGGAAGATAAAGGGTAAGGTGAATATGCAAACTCCTGTTGCTAAAAGGTACCTTGCAAGTTTATCTACTAGTGGTTAAGCCAAGATGACCACTTTCATGGAGGCAGACCATCCAGTTCTTAGCTATCACTTTCCAACAACACCCTGAAATTTGACCCTGATGGGATACTTGTCAGGAAATTCAATGAAAAACTACAGTAAGTGACTTCTACCTTAGAAATGCACAAAAAGTCATCCAGAAGCCCATTGACAATAGGAAATAGGGCTGTCCATTTCCAGCATCCATATTGAGCAAATCCATCATCTGTATAAGCAAGCCAACAAATAGCTTCTTGGTGTGATCACTGATGGGTCAGAGACATAAGTATTTGGAAAGCTCTGCATACAGAAGCAGCAGAGAGTACCCCTCAGAAAGCCCCAGGGTGGTCAGAAAGTCTTGGGATAAGGACCTTGGAAACCATTCAAAATCATAGCAACCTTGGGTGGCATAAGCTTTCAGACAACCTAGATGCTCAGGGCTCTTGGGTCCCTAATCCTTTGAATATCCTGTGCTCCAAGCCTCAAAAATATTACAAGACTTGTCATTTTTACATTCATTAGATCTCTCATATGTGTCTCCTATCAGCACACACAGCCACCACCCTGATGAAGGTCTTTGTCATCTCATACTTGGACATTGCAGTAGCTTTCTGGTTGGTCTCCCTGACATAAGTCTCCTCAGTCCGGTCAATCCTCCATTTGGTTGCCAAAGAGATGTTTGATCAGACTACTATCCATTCATCTATCCATCTCTTCATTCGACTTCCTGAAATCAGAATAAAACAAAGGATAGAATGTGAGTCATAAACTTAATAAAATAAAGGAAGAGATGAGGAAAATTGGTACTCTTGAAGAATTACTGCAACCATTCATGAAGACAACGTGCAAGTACCAAGGAGCTTTAGTTAAGATCATACAAGACTTGATGTCTTCTACTAAAAACCAGAGATCTTATCAAAAGACAAATGATAGTCTTATATCAAGCATAATTTATAATGAAAAACTGAGACTTACAGTAACTGTACTGGAAAAAAAGAAATGGATTTCTGATGAAAAGACGAGCTGAGTAGAAACTTTGAAATATAAACACAAATGCAAAGATTGAAGAGTTATCAACATCAAGAGAGAAAAAAAAACTGATGAAATCATGGCACATAGGAGTTTAGAATTAGAAGAGATCTTAGATATCTTCTTGAAATGCTGAAATAAATAACTATTGTGTATTTTAAATAATGACAATGGCATTACTTACATTTACCTAGTCTGTAGTTTACTGTTTCATTGAAACTTTATTCCTTACTTTGTTTATCTGATTATTGGTATTTACTGAGATTTTTTTTTAAGGTTTTTGCAAGGCAATGGGGTTAAGTGGCTTGCCCAAGACCACACAGCTAGGTAATTATTAAGGGTCTGAGGTCAGATTTGAATTCAGGTACTCCTGACTCCAAGGCCAGTTCTCTATCCACTGTGCCACCTAGCTGCCCCTGAGATTGTTTTAGGATTATAATAATAAACTACTTAAATATAAAAGTACATGTGTTTAGCATACCTTTTGGAGCTCTTCCAAAAGGACTTGACCACAGAATAGAGAAGACAGAGATGTGACTGCCTGCAGGTAGGCAAGGTCTTTTGAAGATCTCTAAGTTTCCAGTCTTCAGACTTTTTGTTAAGTTATTTTTCTTTCTTTTTTTTTAAATTTTATTTATTTAAGACAATGGGGTTAAGTGACTTGCCCAAGATCACACAGCTAGGTAATTATTAAGTGTCTGAGATCATATTTGAACTCAGTTCCTCCTGAGTCCAGGGTTGGTGCTCTATCCACTGTGCCACCTAGCTGCCCCTGTTCAGTCTTTTTTTAAATGTGTACAACTCTTTGTTACCCTATTCAGGTTTTTCTTGGCAAAGATAATAGAGTGATTTGTCATTTACTACTTAAGTTCATTTTTACAGATAGGAAACTGAAGCAAACAGGGTTGGCTGACTTGCCTATGGTCACACAGATAGTAAGTGTCTGAAATCAAATTTGAACTCAGGTCTTCTGGTCTCCAGACCTGGCACTTTTATCTGTTGAGCCATCTACCTGCCCACTTCAGACTTTAGCTAAGGGCAAACTACCCATAGTACTTTTTGGCTCTGGGACTGAGAGGGCCTTTTAGGTAGGAGAAACCAAGCAAAGGAAGCGATAAGGAGATAGAAAGACTACAGGATAGATGGAGAATGGTGGAGGAAGAAGCCAGAACTATGCCCTAGCTAGAGTCTAAATGTCGAACCATGGCAATTTGGGGTGAGTCAAGCACTATTGGATATTAAATATAGCCCAATGTCAGAGGCAAGCTCTGAGGAACCACGGATAAAATACTAGAACTGGACAGTGACCACATAAAATGTAGGAATGGGGACCATGGTAAGATTCCTTATACTCTTCCTCCTGGGGACTGGAGATTTTTCTCAGCTATTATCTTGATTACTTACTTTACCTGTTTTCTAATGGAGAGCTGAATGGAGAAGTTAATTGTACTGCTCCTGAATCACCTCCATCAATTTGTAGCAGACTTTTTAAAAATTTACTCTTTTTAGAAATTGCATTGTTTTAAGTATACAATTATCCTTTTCACATCACAGGGATTAGGGAGGCATTTGCTCCTGTAATGCAGAAAATCCACATAAAATTTTTTAGTCCTCCATATCAAAGAAGTCTTAATTTTTTCTTTTTCTTTTATGGGGTGTTTTTAGTATTTCATTGTAAAATTTTGATTGATATTATACAATACTGGACATAGATTTATGCATTTCTCTGTTTCTAAAGTTTTTTTGTGTCATCTCATCTCTTGGTCTTCATGTAGCATTTGTGGCTTCCATAAAACTCAAAAATTCCCATTTCATTTCTTATGTTGACCTGCAATATAGCAAAACTTTTATGGGGTATATTGTGATGTGGAAGGGGTAACTATTCTCAGTTATGTTTGTGACTTTGTATTAAGAATTGTAGTTCATCAGTGCATACTGACTGTGGGCTTGAACTGCCATATTTAATTGCAAATTTATGGTACATTAGAGGGGGGAAAAAGAACATTTTTGGCCAGATTCCTCCAAAAACATGAGCTGCTATGGAGCCTGTGTAAGCAGACCTAATAGTGCCCAGCTCAGCTTATGATAACAGAGTTAAGCATTTAGGCTCCATCTGGAACACTGCCCTTGCTCCAACTTCCACCATGTCTTTGGTTCTTCATTCTAGCTTTTCTATATTTTCTTGCTTGGCTTCTACACACAATCTTGTTTCAATGTTAGGATCAAGAGAGGCTCTGGAAGTTTGTCTTTAGTCAAAAATCTAAGACCTCTGGGAGCTTAAAAAGCCAACCCTATTTGCAGATAGCCACCCCCCCCCCCCCCCATATTTCCTTGCTTCATGTCCTCTTTTGGAGTCGCTCCTAAAAAAAGACCTTCAATACACATTTCTATATCTATACTAAATATGTAACAAGTTACTAGCTACTTTCTTCCTATGCATCTGCTTCCATTTGTCTTTTTTAAAAATCCATTTTCCATTGGAAATGATACAAATGATGGTTATGTTATTGGACCAGGCCACAAAATTTCTGTTTAACCTGGACTATGGTACTAGATGTTCTATTTCACCAATATCTACCCATAATTTATAACATTAAAATTATATTTACATATTTATAATACATAAATATGTTAATATAGACATATATTTTATTCTGTATAAATATATATTTTCTAATTCCAACTCAGGATGCCAGGAATACATTCCCTTCTTTGGATGTGGTGGTAATTCAAATAATAACAGTATAAGTGGAAAAGGGAGACTTTCCCATTGATTGTATCTTTTTACCCGTATGACCTTTGGTAAATCACCCATCTGTAAAAAGGTTTGGATGAATTGGCCTCTAAGACCTTTTCTAGCTTTCTCTGTGATTCTATAACATTCCTGAATATTCCTGGGTTACTTTCTAAGTCTATGTTTTGATACAAGAAAGTTCTAGATCTCCTCAGATATTCTAGATTATGAAACAAAGAGGGAATTCTTCAGTTTGAAGTGAAGAGAAAAATGACTGCCCTGCTTCTGTTCTTCTGTCAAATCTTTGCAAGATGTGAGATTGTAATTCCTACTTTGTTATTAACTTGTTTGGTTAACCCTAGTTACCTTACCTTGAAGTCAGTTATCTGTATTTCCTTATCTGCAAGCAGGGGTAGGGTGAAATATTGCAGCTTTTGGCTGAAAGCCTAGTCAAATGTTTAGTGAGTTTGAGACTTTGGAAACAAATATTCACTTCATCTCTTTTTCAGTTCCTAACCCAAAAGGCTATAATGATTTCTGTGGAAAGTAACAATAGTTCAGGCCTCATCTTTTCACTGTAGGAAGGATGGAATTTTTACAAGATTTCTATCCATTTTTTTTGTATTGTTTCGTTTTTTTAATTTTAGTAGGGTAGAGGGTGGGGAATTTCTTAGAAACCCTGGCAGATTCCTTCCTTGGATAATACCTGCCAAATTGGCTAATGAATCCTCTGAACTTTCCTTTCTCTCTTCTCCCTTCCAGACTGATGGAGTTGGTTTGCTTAGTCACATAGGCCACCAGTGTTCTTCTGTCCCCAGTGGATCTGGCTCTTAGATGCATTCTGTTAAATTCTAGGGAAGTAGTAATCCTGGACATTTCCAAGAGTCAGCAGCATCAGGGACCATCTCTAGTTGTGTTGGAGAAGGCCTCTGCTTCCTACTTCCTGTTGCTTCAGAAAAGTGAAGAGACCTGGATTGGGAGTTTAGCAATTATTGAGGCATTTGAGAAATTGGGTAACTATACAGATAAGAGAACATCTTCTTCTTCCCCCTCCAACATTAAGGAGAAAATAGCTAACTTTCATCTGGATTTAAAGCTATTATCCATATCTTTTAGCTCCTTGCACATTTTTCAGAAATTTGCAAAAAGATTCTCAAGAGTTGGAGAGGAATTGACCTTGGGGCATGGGAGAGATGGAAAATAAGACCTGAACACATAATGCTGAATATGAAGGAAGGGAAGATACCAAATATATGGGGGGAAGAAATCTCTGACCTTCTTAAATATATATAAAAAAGGCAACAAAGAAACTCAAGACTTGCGTAATGTCAAGTGGACCTCCTGGGACAAACTTATGGGAAGGCATGGTGAAAGAAATAATTATTAATGATGAATTAATATCTATGAATTCTGAGTTTTTTCTTTTCTATTTCTTCATTTTCTTCTAGGGCAATGCAGCCTTTGAAGGACAAAGTTCATAAAGAGATTGTTTTCATAATCTCCTCAGTCTTGGGTGGGATCCTACCCAACTGGGAAAAATTAGATCTGATTAAAGGGTAAAAGACCATCTTTTGTTTAGATGAATTCTGGTCCATTGTTCAACTATGTTGTTTGGGTGGAGGATAGATTCTTTTGTGATGATGGTGATGTTTGTCCTTCATTTTTGAAGCAGACCATGACATCAGGGAGGTGATGTTATGACTAGCCAAGGAACTAGATGCTCTGCTAAATCATCAGCCTCACTTTCTTCTCTGGAGCCACCCGTGTCCAGTGGCCAGATATGAATCAGGAGACTGAAGATGGCCCTTGATGTGAATTCAGGATTAAGTGATTTACTCACATTTGAACTCCTGTCCTCCTGACTCTAGGGCTAGTGCTCTATTCATTGCAGAATGTACTGGGTGGAGATGAGTCTCTGTCTATGAATGACATAATCAAGTCTCAACTCCTGACTCCTCATTGAAATAAGCCTACCTCTCATTATAAGGTCATTTTCTTCTTCTTTTTTTGGTTGTTGGCAAGGTAATAGCATTAAGTTACTCACCCAAGATCACACAGTTAGGTAATTATTGAGGTGAGGTGAGGTGAGACTTGAACTCAGGTTCTCCTGACTCCAGGTTTGTTGCTCTATCCACTGTACCACCTAGCTGCCCCTATAATAGTTATTCTTTCATTATTTGTTAACCAATCAGAGTTGATTTCTATCTGTGAGGAACACCCTTTTTTCCAAGGGTACTTAAATTTGAGTGGAGTGGTGCCAAAGTTTGTCTTTGGTGCCCAAGACCTCATTTTATTGATTATTTGCCTACCACAATTAAAAAATTGATTATTAATTACCCAGAAACTTTGTCCTTTGGACTTACTTATTAATGATAAGAGTTAGGATAGGTGGGGCACTGATGGCTTGTGATCTGTATAGTTAAAGGGAATTTCCAAATCAATGAGATATAGATCCATTTCAATAGTTTGAGTACACAGCATAAACATAAATTTGTTCATCAAATCATTCAATACTAGACATACAGCTCACCTGTGGAGGAAAGTACAAAATTATTTTATATTTGTAGCATTTGGAAGTGAACACTTGGAGATAAATCAATCTGGACTGTCTTAAGAGAATCTCCTATTTTATCAATGTGAACAATTCCTCTACCAGTGACTGCACCCATATTGAAGGAGAGAAGACTGGGCATGTGAGTGAAGAGATGAGTTGGAGACAAACTTTGTAAATCTTTTGTTTGCAATGTAAAGAGAATCTTCCTTTGTCTGTCTACACCTGAGGACCTGACCTTCAACCTTATTTAGATTGCACTGTTTTTCTGTAGGGCAGGCAGGGAGTATAGTCCCTGGAAGACCACCCAAAAGAGACCCTTTCCCATAAGGCAAAATCTCCAATAAGGGACTTGGGTCATTCCCAGGCCACCACCCCCTCCCATAGACGCTGGGAGAAAATTTAAAGAGGAGGGTGGGGCTATGCCTTTTTTGACCTTCCATTCTCTTAGCAATCTTCTTTGTCTTCTCTTTAAACTCCTTTAACTTTTCTATCACTTTCCTAATATGCTGTAACTTCCTTTAATAAATCTTTATTTTCTTTCCAAGACCTGCATTCCCGAGTCTGAGTCGGGATTTTTCGAGGGGCAGAACTGAACCCAAGAAATAAATCAGGAATGACAATATTAATCATGATTACTCATATTTACCAATCAATAATGACTCAATAGTTTATTGAGTACCTTCTATCAATAAGTATCTGTTGTTCAAGAACCTTTTCTGTTTCCTTCAAAAGATCATCTTTCATATCCCATCTTCTATATATCATTAATAAATGTAATAAATTTATCCTAGTCCCCTCTTATTTCTCTACTCAGTGATCTCATCAGTTCCCAGTATTCAACTATCATCTCCATGCAAATGATTTCCAGATCCTCATATACAGATCTCATCTCAATAGTTTTTTTTACTTCTAATTTTGTTAATTTTTCCTTTGATTTTTCAGCATTTCTATTTTAGTGTTTAAATAGGTCTTGGAACAAATTCATTGTCTATGTACCTTTCTGCAAAATATAGTTTCCCCCTCTTTTTCTTTTTTTAATTAAGTCTGTTTTTTTGTTTTTGCTTTATATGAAATCATAATTGCTACCCTTACTTCTTTGTAGTCAACTGAGGCTTTATTCTTTCTCTTTATTTAACTCCTTGTGAGCTTTTATGTTTCAAAGTTGTTTTTTGTAAACAATATGTTATTGAATTTTGCTTTCTAATTCATTCTGTCAACCTCTTCTATTTTCTTAGTTAATTATTTATTCTCTCCTTTCCATTTTCTTATGTTTCTCCATACTCTTTGCTTCTTGTTTAGTTATTTAGTTATTTATTTTTTTGGCAAGGCAATGGGGTTAAGTGACTTGGCCAGGGTCACACAGCCAGGTAATTATTAAGTGTCTGAGGTTGCATTTGAACTCAGGTCTTCCTGACTCCAGGGCCAGTGTTCTTTGTACTGAGCTTCTTGTTTGTTTCAAATGGCAATCTTTTACTTTTCTCCTTTAAAGTTCTATTCACTATCCCTTCTCTAAACTTATGTTTTATTTTTCTTATGACTAATCCTTCCCTATATATAAATTTTTTTTTGTGAAGTAGAGGGGTTAAGTGATTTGCCCAAGGTCACACAGCTGATAAGTATCAATATTTGAGAGAGGATTTGAACTTAGGTTCTCCTGACTCCAGTGCTCTATCCATTGTGGCCACCTAGCTGCCCCACCTGTATGTACTATCTATCTTAATCTACCTTCTACTTGTCTTTCCCCTCCTCTTATTTCTCACTGTTGAGTTGAATGTATATTTCTTCACTAAACTCTTTGTGTGTGTCTATGTGCCTGCATTCTGTCCCCTTTACACAGTTTAGGTCAAAGTGAAGTTCAAGTGATGCCTTCTCCACTTACTCCTTCCATGTTTGCATATGGTTCCATTATGTACCCCAGATACATGCATTAAGAAGTTCTCCTATCTTTCCTTTTATTTTTCCCAATTTTTCCCAATGGAGACTTCCTCTTCTTTTCTTTTCTTTTTTTTAAAACAGTTTCTTCAAAACATAACAAAAATATTTATAGATTTTTTCCCCCCCAGTTCCTATCACTATGACCCTTTGTGATATTGGTATTCTGTAAGGACCTTTTAAAATCTTCCTTTAACAATCAGAGTTTTTTCTGACTGTTCACCTGTATTTTCCTTTTATTTTTCTCTTGACTACCCTTTTGTAGGTTTTAAAATGCCTTTTTAGCTTTATTTTTTTCAGAATTCGTTTGAAGTGTTTGAAAGTCTGTTTCATTGAATGTCTATTTGTTTCCTTATTTGTTTCCTCAGTTTTGGTTGTAGATATTTGTCTTTTGCCTTTTGGAGTATTTCATTCCATGTTTTATACTCTTATATTGATAACGGCTAAATCTCATGTAATCCTTATTGTGGTTCCTTGATATTTTCCTTCTTTCTGGTTGCTTGCAGTATTTTTTCTTTTATTTGAAAGCTTGAATCATGTCAGTGATGTTCCTAGAAATTTGCATTTTGGGGTCTCTGAGGAGATAATAGGAAGTTTCTTTCTACTTTCATATTGTCCTCTTGTTCTAATACACTTAGATGATTTTCTTTAATGATTTTTTGAAATATGATTTTCAAGATTTTTTTTTTGATTCTGCTAATACTTTGGTTCTTATTTTAACTCTTTGATCTGGTTTTCAGATAAGTTGTTTTGATATGATCTTATATTTTACTTTATTTAGGAGCTTACTGTATAATGTAGCAAATAATTATAAACAAATAAGATATATTGGATAAACAGGAGATAATCAATAATGGAAAGTCACCAGCAATTAGAGAGATACTCTAGGAGATGGGAACCTGAAGGAAGCTATCGATGTCAGGAGGCAGAGAAGAGGAGGGAAAGCATTCCAGGTATAGGGGGGTGGTAGCCATGGAAATGTGTGGAGTAAGGTGACTGGGGGGGAGCAAAAGCAAAAAGGCTAGAATAAAGACTGGGTGAAGAATATTGGAAAGGTAGAGGGAAGGGCTTTGTACCCAGGATTTTGTTTGATTCTGGAGGAGATAAGCTTACTGAGTAGGGAAGTCACATGAGATTTAAGAAGATCACTTTGGCAGCTGAAAATAATGACTATAGTGATCATGGTGAATAGAATTCCTCTTTTTACCAGGAGCTGGAACCAGTTCATTAATCTTTATCATACAGATTGGTCTCTATATGTCAGCCACAAGATTATAGCTCATTTATTTACTAGTTATTGGACATCTCTAGACTTATTTTTATGTCTAAAGTTATGTCTATAAGTTATAAGTCTTATAAGTTTATAATTTTTATGATCACATAATCAAGAGGTGTTTGTCCTTCATTTTTTTTTCAAGGCAATGGTGTTAAGTGACTTGCCCAAGGGCACACAGCTAGGTACTTGAACTCAAGTCTTCCTGACTTCAGGGGTTGGTACTCGCTGTACCATTAACTGCTCCTGATCAAGAAGTAGAAAAGAGACTGAGTATCTGGACTTAATCCTCACAATGGTTTATTGGCATAGTTTGAAATTCAATATTGCTGTCTCACAGTCTATTACTGAAATGGTTTTTGTGATAGTCCAAAAATCCCCTAGAATTTGGGAGCCTCTATAAGATGTGTAAGGCTTACTTAAGGCAAGCCACCTCTGTTATGGACCAACCCCCTTCCTCTTGTCCTTTTCTGGAAATCTCCAAATCCCCTGCTGAAAATTTCCATATTTCAGGGTTTTACAGTTGGCATCTCATTGATCAGCACTAGTATTTGTCTCCAGAGGTGTAAAACCAATGGCATCTTCCTGAGCAAGAACCCATTGTTCTTCCCCATAAATTCCATGTACCTTTGCCAAAAAGTATGAGCTGCCTCTAAATGGAGCTAGTGAAGGATTTACACTTCCTACCTTTCAAGTAGTGGGAGTAATGGTTGGAACTGAGGACAAATGTTTGCAAGGCCATTGATGCTTCCTCCAGCTTTCAAGCTCTCTCTTACCCCCCCCCCCCCAACTTTCCTCCTACTGTTACATCTGAGGCCCAGTAGAAGTCTTTGCCCCATCTATGCCCATTCTCCAAGAATATGTTCTTTCCTCTAGATGTCCTGTTCTAGGAGAGAGTGGTTTTTTTTTAGGTTTTTGCAAGGCAAATGGAGTTAAGTGGCTTGCCCAAGGCCACACAGCTAGGTAATTATTAAGTGTCTGAGACTGGATTTGAACCCAGGTACTCCTGACTCCATGGCCAGTGCTCTATCTACTGCACCACCTAGCTGCCCTGAGAGTGTTCTTAAGAATGCAAAGTTCTCCTGGAGTTACAGAAGTAAGCAGGTGATGAAATGAAAACCAGTTACAAAGTAGAATTGGTTTGTGGTGGGAATCAAGAGAACCAATTGGATTCTATCTCACCACAGCTGACTCCAACTTGTGCTGCCGCATGTATTACCCTCCATCTTGATGTTTTTCTGCAAAACATCCATGGGAAATTAGATGGTATAAACCATCTATTGTTTCATAAATGCAGATGTATGCAGTTAATGAGCATCCCTCAGATCTAGGAAAAGATATCAAAACTATCTTGCCTCCTTCCCAACCTAATCCACTCTTCTCACCTCCCAATTTGGAAAGCCCTTAATCTTTCCTTTGGTTGATTGGTTGGTTGGTTCTTGTCCTTCATTATTGAAGAAGACCAAAATGACATCACTATGTTTGAGACAAATTAAAGTGTGTCCTGCTATGGCTGATCAGACTAAAAGGAGCTTGGAATTCTCTACCACAGGTTGGTCACAAACAGTTCATGTGAACATCTGTGGTGGGTACTTATGAATGTCACGTTTCATTTGAGCTGCTTCAATTCTGCCTTCCTTATAGAGCACAGCCTCCTCACTGAGGAGGGCACACCATGCTGGGTGGTCCTGTGCCAGTGTCTCCCATGTACAATCAGTTCTACAGTTCTTCAGTGAAACCTTCAGGGTGTCTCAGTATTGCTTCATCTGACCTCCTTGTGAGCCTGTGCCCTGCGGGAGTTCTCCATAAAATAGGTTTTTGGTAAGCATATGTCTGGCATTCTAACAATATGTCCAGCCCATTGTAGTTGCACTCTCTGTAGTAATACTGGAATGCCAGGCAGCTTAGCTTGAGAAAGGACTTCGGTGTGAGGTATCTTCTGCCAGGTGATCTTCAGAATCTTCCCAGGACAATAAATGAAAATGATTCAGTTTCCTGACATGGCTCTGGTCAACTGGCCAGGTTTCACAGGCATATAGCAATGAGGTCAGCACAATGACCCTGTAGACTGTTTTGTATACTGACTTGCCTTCTGCTGTTTTCTTTTGATTAATTGATCTTATTTCATTGATTATTTTTGATACATGAAAATCTGTCTCACTTTGCATTCAGGGTCTTTGGGCTGACTGTGGAGTCAGTTAAGCCTGTTTTGCTAATGAATCTTCTAGTTCAGATTTTTTCACCAGTTATTATAAATTATCTACAACACAGGATGGAGAGTTTGAACTATAGGCCATAATTAGAAAGGGGAGGGGGTGGAGGGTTGTATGACTGGGGGGACTGAAAAAGAACCACATGGAGCAGTAATACTATCATGTCTGTGAATCTAATTAAAGAGGTAGAATGCTGACAACCCAAAAGACCAAGATAAGAGGTTTTAGGGATCTTAAGTTTGCTGCTCTGCTATTCCCAAAGTACTACATAAGACAGGTATCAATGAATCCAAATGTTTTGTATTTTCTGAATCGAATATTTCTACTATTTGAAGGGGGAGTAGGAATTATATTATTTCCCTTGGAGTCCAGTAAATTGTGCATCCATCTGTGTATGTAACCAGAGGATGATTTTGCCTTCCATTCCATATTTTTGTTATATTGATTTTTATGTCTTAATAAAATACCTTTTGCATTTGTATGGTGACTCTTGAATGGAGCTAGTCAAGAGAATGTTACTTTGGTTCATCTGTGTTCTGAATTCATTTACTCCAAACAGCTACAGTGTACCTGAGTAGGAGCTCCAAAAGTCAGAGTTCTCAGCTTTCAGGAACCCAAATATTGGAATGCCCCCAAAATTTAACACTCATTCTATTTGACAACTGTTTACTTGTTGTACTTTCTAATATGGAGAATTATACTTTTATAAATTTGCTTAATTTTTAACTCACAAGCATTTCCATACTCATTTTCTCATTTGAGCCCTTATAGCATACAGACTGTGTGTCCGTCTCTATTTAAGGTTGAGAGAAATCAAGATATCTGCTTATAGTCTCATAACCATTCAGTAATGAATGGCAAGTGCTCACAATAGGGTCAGAAAACATAATACAGGGACATTCTCTTAAGAACTTTGTAATTCACTGTGCAGCTTGGGAGACCCTGGCACAGGACCACCCAGCACAGTGTACCCTCAAAAGAGAGGGTGCTGTGCTCTAGGAGCAAGGCAGAATTGAAATAGCTTAAATGAAATGCAGAAATACAAAGATAGAGCACCTATCCCAGGTGTTCACATGGACCATTTGTGTCCGTCCTGTGGTAGAGCATTCTAAGCTTGTATTTGGTCTGATCAGTCACAGTCGCACACACATTGTTTTGTCGTTTTTGTCTTCTTCCATAAGGAAGAACAAGAATCAACCAATCAACCAACCAATCAACCAACCAACCAACCAATCAGTGATGGATCCAAGACTTGATCCTGGGTCTTCTGTCACCAAGCACAGGGGCTTTGTTTCTCCCCTCCCCCCCAAGACATAATTCAGCTTTCCAGCAGGAGCTAATTTCTGAAGGATATAAGTGGCAGTTAAGATTTAGGTTATCTGTGTCCAAAAGTGATCTTCTCTAATGCTGGGTGAGGAATGAGGGAGAGAGTCAGGTTGGAACTTAAAATATAACAAAAATATCAACCTGGGATAAAAAAGATTTATATTATGATCCCTTATTTTTACCCTGTTTTTAGACTTCTATTTTCACTGCTATCATCTGTTTTAAAAATATATATATTTAAAAAATATGTATTATATATATTACCAAGATATGATAAATGGATGAATAAAAATGACTAAGATTTGTATAACAAAGTGATTATCTGTTGGTTAACTTTTTGGAGACCCTGAAAGGAAAACACCATATAGTTCTGCTATTTTAAAAATTATTGATTGTATTAGGAAACAATTTGTGCATAATGAAAATATACAATTTGTTGTTGTTCAGAAACAACTAGAATATAGAAAGCAGTACCACTTCACAGCAATTCACAAGTTGCAGCCCTATCAATGTTCACTTTCATAAACAAACTTTAGGGCTTCTTCAAGGTAAAGGTATTTATTATATACATTTTTGGTACAATAATAGCTGTAAGCTAAGACAGGCTGGTCAGCTTCACCCCTTCCCTCCTCTCCCTTTCTTCCTCCTTCCTCCTTCTTTCCTTCCTTCTTTCCAGGCTTTAGTCCCTCCTTGCCCAGCCTTCTGCTTCCATCCTGGTTCTGTTGTTCCACCAAGGACGGGGACCTGTGATTTATTATATTATTTATATATTTGCTGTTTAAATTTCCTAAAACTGTGCTTCTACTTTAATTAGGGCCCTATCTTTATTTATGCGTGTGACAGAAAAAGTTTTTGAGTGTTGTGCCCCTAGCTTCTGTTAAGTACTGCTGCTTTGAATGTACTTAAATACTTAAACAAACAACTTAAATACTTAAACAAAACCTTTTTTTGTCTTTAATATTTCTTCTGGGTCAGGGTTGGTCTAAATCTGATGGGATAGGGAAGGAAGATGAAACCAAAACTCAAACAAAATCTCACCTACCCCTAAATCTTGCATTTTTGGGCAAAACAAAGTTGTTTTTGTCTTGAATGTAGGCTATTCTTAATGGTTTATGCATATGGTATATGAAATAATACCAATTATAGGCATTATTTAGATTATATAAGTCAAAATTAGACCAATTTTCAAATGGATCTGTGATTTCATCAGAATGGGAATCCCAGATGAAGCACTTCCTCTACTAAGGCAGATTGGCACCTCAGAATTTAAAGTTTCAGAGAGTTGCCTGGGGTATGGAGCTATTAAGTGACTTGTTCAGGGTCATATATATCCGGAATTAAGTTTCTGAGGTTACATTTGAACTCAGGTCTTCTGGACTCTGAAGCCAGTACTCTAGCTGCTATAGACCAAGATGACATTTAACTCATTTTGGAGAAAGTGTAGAGTTTTTTGGGCTTTCCAAGGATTTTAAGTAGTGTTTTGATTCCCTTCTTGAAACATGGTAGAAAGTGATTTGCCCAGTATTACCTAGGATCAGTAAAAATAATAGAAATAGGTACTATATATATTATATATATATATACATACATACATATATATATATATATATATATATATATATATAGAGAGAGAGAGAGAGAGAGAGAGAGAGAGAGAAAGAGAGAGAGAGATTGCTTGAAATTGTGGGAAAGCACTGAATTTGACATTAGAAGACCTAAACTTGATTCTTTGATCCTGTCTTCCTGAATTTGTTACTGTGGGCAAACCAACTTCTCTTTATTTTTTTTAATGTTTTTTTAATTTAAGGCAATGGGATTAAGTGACTTGCCCAAGGTCACACAGCTAGGTAATTATTAAGTGTTTGAGGTTGGATTTGAACTCAGGTTCTCCTGACTCCATGGCCAGTGCTCTATCCACTGGGCCACCTAGCTGCCCCCAAACCAACTTCTCTAAGCCATGCTTTTCCTATCTTTAAAATGAGTCTAATATTTGTTTGTAGAGTTAATATTAGGAAATCATTCTGTAAAATTTAATGTATTATATAAATGTGAGTCATTCATTCAGTTATTCAGATTAATGCACTCAGTTGTCCTCATAGTCAATGAAGGCTAATTTTAAAATCTGAAAATTTAAAAAATGAGAAACTCAGTTAAACAACTTTGAAAAATATTCTACTCCATATTATTCTAATAGGATAAAGTAAAACAAGTAAACAGTTGACAACTAGAATGATTGTTAGATCAGGGTTGTAGCAATGTACAAATACCCAAAACAGCACTAATTTAAAGCAGCAATATGTTTTAAGTGGTTTTAATCTAGGATTCCACATCTGAATGTGAAAAAGCTGCATCCTGATTGAGTTCAGTTTTAAGCTTTTTCTTTTTAGAAACAGTTCTCGCTTTTTCCCTTTATCTTTTCTGAGAGCAACCACCTTGACTTTTGGACTCCACATTCATGAAAATGTCACAGCTTCAACATGAAAAGTCTGGGACAACCCTGACTCTAAAAATGGCAAGCTTCAAAGTTGTTCTCCCTCTTTTAGCCTCTTCTTGGAGTCTCTATATGTTTTAGTAATTAAAAGAAAACAAAATCCCTCCATTTCAGTCCTCAGAAGCGTATTTCCTTGTTGTTTCTGTCAGCCAGCCAAACACTGTGATGCCTTCTGGTCATTGGGGTCCTGTTCCACTTAGTTTAGGCTACAGTCACAGGCCAGTTTTCTTAAAAGAAATGGGGGACGGAGTAATTTTATTATAAACTTAATAATCATATAAAAATATGGGATAAAATAATATGTAAAACCTTATTGATTCACATTTTAATAAAGGAGAATCAGACAAATAAGCAAATGAATAGAAAAGATATGTTGTTTTATGTCTCCTTCAGGTCTATCTGAAGTTTCATTATTTTTGGCTTTGTTTTCCAATTTCTCTCCCTCTCTTTGTCACTCCTATCTCTGTCCATTTACCTCCCCCTCTCCAAGAGGAGCAGCAAAGCATCCTGAGGAAGAAATAGGGGAGTATGTGACAGGCAGGTCAAGCCACTGATAACTATCACTATCTTTACTCAGACCCAATGGAGACAGCCCATGACCCTGCACCTAAAAGCTCTGAAATTGTTACTAGCTCTTATTTCAATAGCTTTGATTCCAGTCTGTCCTAAGCAGTCATTAAAGGGTCAGCTTTTGTGAAAAAGGCTGCCACCATCTTCCACCATCAACATCAGCCCCAACTTCTGACCAACTGTTGTTTGTTCTCAAGAGGACCATGACATCAGGAAGGTGGTATCATAACTTGGGAGTAAATTGAATTTTAAGTGAGGCAGGGTCTAATGAGTCTAGTGGCAAGATATAGATCAGAACAATTGGAGCTCACCCTGGATTCAGAGACCTTGGTCTTTAAAAAAAAGTCTGACCAACTACAACTTACCACCAAGGGCAGGTAGGTCCATGGGCTCTGGGTAAAGCAGAATTCTCTAGTCCAGTTCCTCTAGCCATCACAAGTTCTTGACAGTGTAAAAGGATACTGAAAATTACAATAATCTTATCATTTGCTTTGACCTTTCCTTTCCTCCTTCCTCCCTCCCTCCCCCACTTCCTCCCTTCCAGCCTCTGCCTGCCTTCCTTCCTTCCTTCCTTCCTTCCTTCCTTCCTTCCTTCCTTCCTTCCTTCCTTCCTTCCTTCCTTGCTCTCTCTCCCTTTTTCTGGTAGTCACATAATATGCAGTTGTAGAAATTTTCATTATTTTTGGCTTTTGGGTCCACTGAAATTTTCTCAAGAGAAAAGTGGGCTCCATACTTATGTACCAGAAATTATACTAATTGCTTAGAATACCTTTGCAACCAAAAAAAGATAGTCCCTGCCCTCAAGTAACTTACACTCTAATGAAGGAGGATAATTCATAAAAGGGATCTATAAATGGAAGGTGCAGAGGATATGCTCCAGTGAAGACCAGATGTAGAAATGTAAAGAATCCAAAGTTAGGAGATTGGGTGACCTTGGCATTTTCCAAATGGATGTCCTGGGCAGGATCTCACAAGTCAGAGGAGGGGGCTTCAGGGAGAGAGGTACCTCCAGCTGAGAAAGCCCCTGGGACAGCATTCAAAGTCTGGCAGGCTCTCAGGGAAGTGAAATTAGAAATAGCGCTTTCAGAAAAGCTATAACCCTCTTGCCTTAGCCACAGGACAAACACCAGCCAGGTGTTTGGAAAAATAAAAACCAAACCAAACCACAAAATCCTTTTTGGGTTTTCCTTTATGAAGTGTCCAGTCTCTTCCTTACTGGCTACCCGGCTTCTCATCTCCAACTGGAGATGATTTGCACTAGACATCAAGTTCATGAGTACATAGGACAAGGAGCCAGCTAATGTCCTGAAGCTTAATCTTCTCTTTTCAGTCAACTTTATGGTGACTGGGTTTGGGTCTTGGTGGGCAACCTTTCAATTTTAGTTCTCTATGCTTGGTGTGCACTCTTTTCCTTATTTTTGCCTTTTAGAATTTGGTGATTTCTTCAAGGTTCCAATTCAGCCAACCCCATGTTCTCTCTAAGACTCTGATAATTGATAGCATGAAACATAAGGGAAGAGTTAATGGTTTTGCCACAGGTTGGCCCTGGCCCTGGATACCTTTAATGAGACTCTGATGCACAGTCTTTGTTGACAGAGCCTTACCTGGCTAAGTCCTTATACTAAAAACTTTCCTCCTTATCCATTTATCATTTAGGCCTCACTTCTTTAGTCTTATTTTACCTCGTCTTTCCTAATTACTCCTCATGTAGTAAAAAAATTTGTTAAAACTATTTGAAATTCACATAAACTCCTTCCTGTTCACTCCCTTTATGTCCTCCCAGTAAAATATAATGGCCATAGGGGCAGCTAGGTGGCGCAGTGGATAAAGCACTGGCCCTGGAGTCAGGAGTACCTGGGTTCAAATCTGATCTCAGACATTTAATAATGACCTAGCTGTGTGGCCTTGGGCAAGCCACTTAACCCCATTGCCTTGCAAAAACCTAAATATGTATATATATATATATATATATATATAAAATGGCCATAGCAAAGGGCTATAAAACATTTCCTTTTTTTGACATTCATTTCCTCTTGTTCCATCAAAAAATTTCTTAGTCCTTTTACCTTAAAAAATCAAATCATTCCATTTATATTTTTATATATCAATGTCTTTTGCTTTCCCCTTGGAGCAATATTTTGTCAGAAGACCTCTGAAGGTTCCTGTAGTATACAAAAAGATTCCAGGAAACAAAGTGGAAATGATGCAGCTGGGCATGGCATAAGCAGATCATTCATGATCAGAACCTCAAAGTAGCAATTAAATTTCTTTTTTAATGGGAGGAAAAACTTAGTTCTGCAGCAATTCAGAATATAATACCTGGCAAGATCAGTGAAATAGTTTGTGCTCATTGCCTGAATTAAATTTTAGAAGCCATTTGGGATCCAATGAAGACTTGTAAATTCATATTATAAAAAAGTGCCTAGTGTTTATGTTTTATCCCATAGAACTAATATAATACATATGGTTAAGTGACTGGACTATTATATAGCATGTGGGAGTTGAGCTTGATGATCTCCAAGGTTCTTTTCAGCTTTTACATTCTACGAGTCTACTTAATATGTTTTTTTCAAAAAAGGTTTTATTGATGCCTCTTCCTTCCTTCCTTCCTTTCTTTAAATGGGACTAAATACACTTGCCCAGGGACACCCAGCTAGTAAGTCTGTGAGATCAGATATGAACTCAGATCTTTCTAACTCCATGGTTGATGTTCTATCCACTGCTTCAGTTAGCTACCCCTTCTTGCCTGCTATTTTTGAATATATTTCCCCATCTGTCCTCAGCACTGATCTGTCCCTTATAATAAATAGAAAACAGTTAAGCAGAAACAGTTGATAACAATAGCAATAGCTTCTGAGAGTTGAAGCAACCTTCTGGTACCACAGCCCTTTTTCTACCTACTAAGAGAAGGGAGATTTTTTTTCATGATCTAATCTTTGGGACCAAGATTGGTTTTTAACATTGACTTAGTGTTCAGTTTCCTTTCAATGTTGTTTCTCTTTAATTACATAAATTGTTCAGTGAGTCCCTACTTGAAAGGCACCCACCCACTCAGTTTCTACTTTTTTAAATCACAAAAAGTGCTGCTATTAATATTTTAGTATATCTTCCCATACTTCCCTATCTTTGACCTCCTTTGGAATATATTCCCAGTAGTGGGCTGACTATCTGAGTGAAAGATGATCAACAGCATTGTGAAATTTCTTGCATAATTCTTGATTTTTGTCCTAAATGATTGGAACAATGCACAGTTCTATCCAGAGTGATTTAATAGTTTATTTATTTATTTATTTAGTTTTTCCAACACTGATGCTTTCATTTTTGCCATCTTTGATTAATCTGTGAATAATTTGTTAGGTGTGAAGCAAAGCTTTAGAGTTGTTAATTCTCTTATTAATTATTTGGAGCATTTTACCTTATGTTGTTGATAATTTTTAATTCTTTCTTTAAAAACTTTAAAAAATTGTTTATTCTTATTGATTCATCAATTTATTTATTGGCTAAGATGGTCTTATATTTGATCTTATATTTATAATTTTATATACATATTTGTAGCCATTCCTTATTACCTTGAATATCAGACTTACATTAGTAATATGTAATGCAAAGTTTTTTTTTACCTCTCTCAATGATTTCTTACTCTAGCCTCATTGGTTTTTTTTTTTGTGTGTGAAAAAGTTTTAGAATTTTATATTATTAAAATGATCAATTTTATCTTTTGTGATCTCCTCTATTCCTCATTTGGGTAAGGATTCTCTCCTTAACTGTCATTATGAAAGGAAACTCATTTTCTTTTACCCTGTTTTTAATGATGTGATCTTTTATTTACATAGTTCATAGAAGCACTGATGTAATAATAATGAAGCTATATAATAGGGAAAGGGACTGAACCTATGACTTCTTTGTTATAGGGAGTTCCTCTGTTATGTAGGTTGTTATCTTTTCTGCCTAGAAGTGGTCTAAAACATGAATAATAACATATCTTGATCAAGGTCACAGAGGAGGACTTGAACTCAGGATTTCCCGACTCTGGGACTGGCTCTCTGTTCACTACTATACAAACTTGAGAAAAAGAATTGAACCTCCCTGAGCCTGTTTCCTCTTCTGTCTAATACAGAGATTGGACTAGCTAACTTTAAGTTATCTGATCATAGACCTGGCTGATTAAACATTGAAGGGCTAGAGAGGTTTCACAGGGTAGCATTCACAGGGTCAGGATTCAAACTGAGTCCTCTGATTCTAGGTTCAATGGTTTTTCTATCAAGCTAGCTTTTGGAACTCTGTTAAATGTGTAAGAACTCTTGGTGAATGTAAAGGCCCTGGCTCCATTTCCCATCATTCAATGGAAGGGCAGGCTTACATGAGGAAATAAAAAGCTGTTTATAGTGAGTTGAGAGAAGGCCAGATTTTGGGTAAATAGTAGGAGTCTGCACCCTTCTCCTTTCTGGCTGAGAAAGACAATAAACAGAAATGACTTCCATCAGAAACTGAACAATAATTTTAAAAACATATCTGACTAATCAACAAGTCAATAAGTCACTATAGAATCATGGAAATTTAATTCTTATCATAAATATTAAAAACAACCAGTATGTGTGAAACACGTTGTTAGATATTAATGACTGATTAGAATAGATGTATTGAGACTAGTTTATGAAACTTTAAAAAAGTGTTAAGGGATATAGTAGAATGGTATTTATATGTGGATTTATTTTCCTCTTGTATTTCTCTCTCACCCATAATTTGAGAAGAAAATAAAAATAATTTGTCTCATATAACCTCATCATTCTGTTTTTTATAGTTTTTATATATTAGCAGAGGTTTCTGTCAATGGAGCGAGTTATCCTTTCCAGAAAAAATAAAGGGGAGGAGAACTGGCTACTTGCTACTAGCTGCAATTAAAGGAAAAGGAAAATTAGTTAGCACTTATTTCTCTAATCTATTTGACTGATCCTCACCCCTCACTCTGTTCCATTAAAGAGTTTTCCCATTTAGACCCAACTTGACCTTCTGTGTTCCTCTAACCCTTTCAACAGACACTTAAACACATGCACATACATATTTAATATATGCAATACTTACATATATAGCAGTAAGTTATACTTACTAGGTGTATGACCTTGGGCAAATCACTTAACCCTATTGTCCTGATTCTTGATCCATATCTGGCCCCTGGACCCAGATGGCTCTGGAGGAGAAAGTGAGGCTGATGACTTAGCACAGCACCCTCTCACTTAAATTCAATTCAGTTATGCTATCACCTCCCTGATGTCATGATATTCTTCTGGAATGAAGTACAAACAACAGCACCTAAAATTTTTACCCTCTCTCCCATTGGGCCCCTGCATATATTTATGGGACAGTATGTCTCAGATTTATATGGTTTTTTTGGAGGGGAGAAGGGGATATTTTTGTAATTACAATTATTCTAAGCCAATTAAGATGGATTGGTTATTACTGGGAAGCTCACTGTTTGGGCTTGTGAATGACTAGAATCCCAGCTCTTCAGGGTTAACCATAGAACCAACTCACTAATATTATGGGAAGTAATAGCCCAGAGAGGGTTTTATACTTTTTTGAGATGTCATTTAATTAGAATAAAGGGAGCAGTGAGAAGTCTATTAGAATTGGAGAATACTGGCCAGGGATCAATGAGATGTAGACAACTATAGTCTATATCTTTGGTGTATACTGTATTTCCTCTTGTATAAGGCGTATCTTAATTTTGGAGCCTGAAATTTGAAAAAAAATTACATAAAGTTATTGAACTCAAGTTTTATTCATCATGAAATTCAAGGATCTTCTATTCATAGCTTTCATCTTTTGGGCAAGTCTGGTATGTGGACACACACTCAGTCCATTCCATTTCATGAATCTGAAGCACTAGTTGTGTCTTCTTGGAAATCAGTCACTTCTTTTTCATCAGCAATTCTTCTGACCCCCCGCTGACCCATCTTTGTGGACACAGAAATTCCACTTGCCCTTTGCTCTCAACCTATATCTTCTATTGCTTCTCTAACTCAGGCCATTTGGCTGACTCACCTCTCATGGTTTTCTTTTGCCAGGGAGTTTTCAGTGTGGTTTTTTTCTTCTTCCTGTAGCCAGTTTCAGATTGTTTTCTCAGTTGGAGGAGGACCACACTGTAGTTCCATTCACTTTTGCTAACTGGATCACTTTGAACTTGAATTCAGCATTATATGAAAATCTTTCCTCAGTCATTTCTGGGCAAAATGTGACAAAATGTGACCTAATATCCAGTACCAAATGTGAAACAATGAGCCCAAAGACAAGTGTCAAAAAGCTGGAAATGCAAGTTAAAAAATCTACGAGACCCTCCCAGTTTTTAGACTCTAAATTTTTCGAAAAGGGGTGAGTCTTATACATGGGGAAAACACAGTATTTGCCAATGACCATCACTGAGGATTAGAAAGTCATGAGACCTAACCTTTCCCTTAGAGTGAAATTTAGAGAACATATAACTACTGTTATGAGTAGATAACATATAGGACTCTATATCTAGAATCAGAAGTCCTTGCTCTGAAAGGCCTCTGAATTCTAAAGTCCTCCAGGTCTTATCATATTCCCTACTGTTGCACTTTTCAAATCACTTTCCCCTCCCCATCAATGTTATCTGGTCTTCTGACAAACTTTTGTGACCCTTGGGCCTTTTATCTGTAATGCTAATATTTCTTTTTTTTTTTGAGGGGGTTACAAGGCAGTGGGGTTAAGTGACTTGTCCAAGGTCACACAACTAGGTAATTAAGTGTCTGAGGCTGGATTTGAATTTGGGTCCTCCTGACTCCAAGACCAGTGTTCTAATCTCTATGCTGCTCAGCTTGCCCCTAATATTTTCATTTCTTTCCATCTGCTTTTTAATGGAAATCTCATTATGTTCTCTCCCCCATTTAGAGTGTGTGTCCCTTTACAGCAGGGACAGACAGACAGACAGAGACAGAGAGAGAGACAGAGAAAGAGACAGAGACAGAGAGAGGACAGACAGACAGAGACAGAGAAAGACAGAGGCAGAGAGACAGAGATGAAAAAAAAAGATGAGAAACTAATGTCTTAGGCCCTACTCATTACTTCTGTTCTGGTCAGGCCATGTGCTCTTCATGTTCCTGTTTATTAGGAACTAGACCACCTTAGTTCTACCCTTATCTAATATTTCTCAAGCTTTGCCAGATTAGAAAGTCAGTAGAAGTAGCAAATCCCTCACTCTCACCTTATTTACAAGAGATGTATTTTAATCGAGGGATCTTATCCTCTTTTTTATTTTAATTTTTTAATTTAATATTTATTCTCATTTTGTACAAATAATGTTTTTTATACATTAATAAAATATTCTTGTTTAAGAGTAAACAAAATACTCCCTCTCCCCAAAAAATATAGACTTGCTTGAGCAATAAAATAAAGGGGAGAGAGAAAAAAATTAAAATTAAAATTAAAAAAATAATAGTAATAATTGTAAGTATGGCCAGGTGGCGCAGTGGATGGAGCACCAGCCTTGGAGCCAGGAGCACCTGAGCCCATATCCTGCCCCGTACGCCCAACAATCACCCAGCTGTGTGACATGCAAGCCACCCTAACCCCACTGCCTTGCAAAAAACCAAAAGAAGAAAAAAAAGACCCAAAATAAAATAAAATAGTAATAATAGTAGGGGCAGTTGGGTGGCAGACAGAGCACTGGCCCTTGATCCCAGAGTACCTGGGTCCAAATCTGGCCTGAGACACCCAATGGTCACCCTGCTATGCGGCCCCAGGCAGGCCACCCAGCCCCATTTGCCCTGCGCCCCCCAAAATAATAAGAATAAAAAATGTGCTTCGTTCTGTGTTCCAACACCAACTCTGTCACAGGTGGATCACATTCTTTATGATAAGTCCATCACAAAAGTTACTTCCATATTTTTCCATGGTTGCCATTGCCGATCACAACTCACTCCTTTCTTATTTCTCCACTACCATGTACTATATTTTCTCTCTCCTTTCACTCTGACTCTGCTGTAGGGTAGCTGAGGATCCCTGGCCCTGGGGCCAAGAGGCCCCAAGCCCCCCTACCACCCCTTAGGCCCAGCATCTACCTGGCCCTATGGTCCTGGACAGGCCATCCAGTCCCAGCCCCTTGCAAGAAGAAAAAAAGAAAATGTGTTATATCTGACCACTCTCCTCCCATGGTCCATCCTCTCCTCCATCATTCACATCCCCACCCCTTCCCCTTGTCCCCCTTCTCTCCTTCTTACTTCACATGTCTATACTCCATTGAGTATATATGCTGTTTCCTCTCCTAGCCACCTCTGATGAGAGTGAAGATTCCCTCATTCCCCCTCTTCCATATCATTGCAATAGCTCATTGTAATAAAGAAAAATCTTATTATATGAAATATCTTAGCCTATTTCTCCTCTCCTTTTTCTTTCTCCCATTACATTTCACTTTTATCTATTGATTCCGTTTTTATATCACAATATATCTTCAAATTGTTTTCTCCTGTGCTTCAACTATAAAAGCTCCCTCTACCTGCTCTATTAACTGAGAAGGTTCATATGAGTATTATCAGTGTCATTTTTCTATGCAGGAATACATGCATTTCATCATCATTAAGTCCCTCATATTTTCCCTTTTCCTCCAATCTCTATGCTTCACCTGAGTCCTGTATTTGAAGATAAAACCTTATGTTCAGCTCTGGCCATTCCAACAGGAACATTTGAAATTACCCTGGTTCATTGAAAGTCCTTCTTTTTCCCTGGAAGAGGACATTCAGTTTTGCTGGGTAGTTGATTCTTGGTTGCATTCCAGGCTCTTTTGCCTTCTGGTATATTATATTCCAAGCCCTACGAGCTTTTAATGAAGTTGCTGCTAAGTCCTGTGAGATCCTGATTGCAGCTCCATGGTATTTGAATTGTGTCCTTCTGGCTGCTTGTAATATTTTCTCTTTGACTTGGGAGTTCTGGAACTTGGCTATAATATTCCTGGGGGTTGGTTTTTTGGGATCTCTTTCTTGGGGAGATCGGTGGATTCTTTTCATTTCTATTTTGCCCTCTGCTTCTAGGATATCAGGGCAATTTTCCTGTAGTAATTCTTTGAAAATGATGTCAAGGCTCTTTTCCTGATCATGACTTTCAGGTATTCCAATAATTTTTAGATTATATTTCCTAAATCTGTTTTCCATATCAGTTGTTTTTTCATTTAGATATTTCACATTTTCTTCTAATTTTTCATTCTTTTGGTTTTGAAGTATTGAGTCCTGATTTCTCATAAATTCTTCAATCTCCCTGAGTTCTATTCTTTGTCTGAAGGATTTGTTTTCCTCAGAGAGCTTTCTCATCTCTTTTTCCATCTGGCCAATTCTGCTTTTTAAAGCATTCTTGTCCTCCTTTTTGAACTGTTTTATCCATTTGACCTAAGCTGGTTTTTAGCATGCTATTTTCTTCAGCATTGTTTTGGATTTCCTTGACTAAGCTGCTGACTTCATTTTCATGTTTTTCCTGCATCTCTCTCATTTCTTTTCCCAGTTTTTCTTCTATCTCCCTCATTTGATTTTCAAAGTCTTTTTTAAGCTCTGTCATAGCCTGAGACCAATTTCTGTTTTTCTTTTAGTCTTTAGATGCAGGAGCTTGTGCTTCCTCATCTTTAGACTGAGCATTTTGATCCTTCTTGGGCTCACAGGCAAAATATTTCTCAATGGTGTTCCTCTTGTTTCTCTGCTTGCTCATTTTCCCAGCCTAAGCCTGTTTTTGGGGTGCTTCCTGAGCTTTTGGGACACTCTCACAAGGGTCTCAGTGTGTGAGGCTCTGTTCTCCCTCCTGGTCTGTGAATGACCATAAGCGCCCCCCTCTGCCACGGGGCTGAGGTGGGGGGGCCCTGCTGTTCTATGGGGGCCTGGACTGCGATCAGGATCTGAATGTGGTCAGATCCCCAGCATCCTGTTCCAGGGGCAGAGGACAGAGCTGGGCAGTCTCTCTCTCTTCATTCCCCTCCCTCAGCTCAATGGGCTCATGCCCTGGGGGCTCCTGCTTACTGGCTCCGCCTGTTTCTGTTTCCTGGATCTGGACTACCTTGGCCAGGCTGCTTACTGTGTGCCCTGAGGGCTGGGCTTCAGGTGTTCTCTCTCTGGCAGAGGTCCCCCCACTGTTCCCCCAGGTTGTGCCCGGTGCTCCCCGGGGTGTAGCTCAGGAAATTCCCCTGCTGCTGTGAGCCCCGGCTTCCAGTGCCCTGTGGGATGCTGAAGTTCTTTTGTGGGCTACCCCTCTGGTGGGCCGCCCCTCCAACCCTGGGGAGCAGAGCCTTTCTGCTCTTTTCCAGGTTACCTTGAGTAGGAGAACTGCCTCACTGGGTCCCTCTGTGGGTTCTGTCTCTGGAAAATTTAGTTAAAGACCTTAGTTTATAAGTTTATGAGAGAGCACCTAAGAGACAGTCCTCTCTTGTCACCATCTTGGCTCCACTCCTGATCTTATCCTCTTAATACCTTAATAAGAATAGGAAGAAATTGGTTAGGTCATCAGTACAGTGAACATGACTCATTGGAGCTGAGAAGTTGAAGGGTGAGGTTATTTTGCATGCCATCCTAAATAGAAGCTAAGTGGGTATCATCTGTCCATTCGTGGTATGGCCAAGGATGAACAAGTAGTCAGGCTCCTTTGGACTCATATGGACTCCTATATGGACTCATATGCCAACTTTCTCATCTTTATGATACCTTTAGGAGAATGCACCTAGCACTTTACAAATATTACTTCTTTTCATCTTCCAAACAACCCTGTGAGGTAGGTTCTATTATTTTCCCCATTTTATAATTATCCCCATTTTATAGTTGAGGAAATTGAGACAGATACAGGTTAAGGGACTTGCCCAGGGTTACAAGCTAATACATGTCTGGAGCTAGATTTGAACTTAGATTTTACTGACACTCTATTGACTGCACCACCTAATAAAAAATGAGGTTAAAGGTGGGCTTTTGAAATTATATTTTTATCACACTACATCTTTATAATGACACATAAGATAAAGGTGCAGAGAATACAAGATCCCACAATGTTTGTTGAATGACTATATTAAAAATCATACAATTTGGGGGCGGCTAGGTGGCGCAGTGGATAACGCACTGGCCCTGGAGTCAGGAGTACCTGGGTTCAAATCTGGTCTCAGACACTTAATAATTACCTAGCTGTGTGGCCTTGGGCAAGCCACTTAATCCCATTTGCCTTGCAAAAACCTAAAAAACAAAACAAAATAAAAACAAAAACAAAAAAAAATCATACAATTTGGTAGCACAAAAAATAAAACTTAAGAGACCTTTCTTCTAATAAAGTGACTCCTATTCATGTATTAATATCATACAAAGACTTTTAAACTTCACATCTATCCAAAAGAATTCATTCTTACAAATGAGGAATGGGGAAGAACCAAAAATAACATAAAAATTTCAGGATTATGGTGTCATCTCTATATGACTTCAAGCAGAGAGACATTTTGAAGACTGTCATGGAGAATATCTAATACAGAGTCTAAATGGAAGATGGTGAGTATTGCCAGGTGGTCCCATTTGCAGATGTCATTGTGGTGACTGAGTCTTGCCTCTAGAACATGACAAGGACTTCTAAACTTCTTGACCATTCAAAAGAATTCATCTTAAAAAATGAGGAAAGGAAAAGAAGCAAAGATAACACTAACATTTTATTAATTGGTAATTAGGAGGATTTTAGTGTTGGTTCCAGAAATAGATAATTTAGAAGGAAGTCTTGGTGGTATGTGAATAAAGATGCTAAGTTTCATTTTGGATAAGGATGACCATATGGTGGGGATGCTGTAGACATCTTGGTCAAGTACATTAATTAGCCTCTGAAGTCCTTTCCAATTCATGTATGCTATGAGATGCCAGTAGGATATCTAGGGATGTTGAGCAGGTTCTACTCAACAGCAGAGGACCAGTATCAAGAGTTAAGATAGAATTTAGACCTGGGAGTGAGATCCAGACTAGAAATTCATACTTAGGAGTTAACAACTATAGGAATGGATGAGACTGTTCAGGGTAAAATTTTATAGAGTAAAAAAGAATAGAACTGGTGTGAATACCAACATTAAATAGTTGATTATTCATTTCCATAAGCATTTGAGTGCCCACTATATGGGCTGCCTTGTTTTCCTCCAGCTGTTTGGGACAGATTGAGTTATTTTTGCTTCAGATGCAACCAGGTACAGATGAGTAGGATGGTTGGTCTGGTCTCTGGGAGCAGGAATGCTAAATCCATTACTGTTTTTTTTTTCTTTCCAGAGATGGAAAGAATTTAATTTAGTGAAATGGGGATGAACAAAGGAAAAAATTCAGTTTTTGCATTCTGATATGTTTTTAGGTATTTAACAAGATTTTTAAGTCTAGAACTTTGCCATTCCTGTGTAGTGGCAGCTAGACTCATAACATTCAGGATATGCTAGTTATATAATCAGGGGTGTGCAGGACTCAGTTTTAACCAGTTTGTAGAAACTGATTGTTAAATTTTCAGTGTATTTGTTTACATATCAGAAATGAACAAATATTGTAAATATAGACTTGTTTATTTGCTTTGTGGATTGTTTAGACTTTAAGAAAGTGTTAATAATACAGAGAAAACTTAAAAGTGTGTATATACATCCTCCTTTTTGTTAAACATTTACTATACCACACCTGTATTGCTCTATAAACTTTGCTTGAATTTAGTGGGAAAGCAAAAGGTTAGAGAATGAAATCCTCACCATATTGGAGATCTGTTGATTTTAGGCTACAACTCACTGATCATGAAGATGATGATGATGATGATACTCACTGATCTTGATTATGATGATGATGATGATGATTGATGATAATTACTTGTATTTGTATGGAGTGTTCCAGTGCAAAGTGTTTAACATGCATTAACTCATTTATGTCTCACACCTTTTTTCTCTTAGTATAATAAAGGTCAGAATTAACCCCCTCTGCTCTTGTGGATTTTTTCCCCCCTCATTGCTTAAGGGAGAAACTGAGATACTAAAAGGCAGACTCAGGTGTGTTAGTCATGCAGGGTTGCTGGGTGATGAATCAGCAAATGTGGAGGACAAGAATGGTTTATGACCTGGGCCTGGAGAGAGCCTCCCCTACTTTTGGGATAAGAAAGTTGAATTCCACTCTTTAGTAGAATTCCCAAATGCTCAGGAGAAAAAGTAGAGTCCAGTTCAATTCATTTATTAGGTGACTGTTACATATAAAATAAGTTTTCTGCTTTTTCAGAGAACCACCTCTGAGTCAGAAACTAGGTTCAAATCCCATACTTATGACTGTTTGACTTTGGGCAAGTTACTTAAACTTTCTAAACTCTGCTAGAGGACAGATACTGATCTCAGTAAAGAAAGTTCCTTCTCTAGCAGTTCCCTTCTTCAGTGAAATCATAACTTTGGATTAAAAAAAATTTGCAAGTATAATGTAGGGGTCAACTTAATGAATCAATCAATCTCTGCATCTCACTTGAAGTGATTATTTGAATTAGGTGTTAATCAATCAATTGATTAATTAATCAAAGGTGTTAAGGCTAGGTACAAAAAGTCTTCAATCATTTTTGAAGGAAAAAGAAACCATAGCCAATTTAAAACTAACTAGGATGTAATGGTTCTTATCTGAATTAGGCATTATAGTATCTATCTGTCTGTCTGTCTATCTATCTATCTATCTATCTATCTATCTATCTGTCTGTCTATCTATCTATATCTTTTATCTCTTTCCCTGGACCTTTGCAGGTTCTGCCCTTTGCCTGGCATGCATCCCCTCCTCCAACTCTGCCAGCTTAAGATAATAACTAGCAAGTCACTTTACTTCTGTCTGCCCCAGTTTCCTCAATAGTAAAAGGGGTTTCATAATAGCATCTTCCTACCGGGTTTGTAAAATGATTAGCTCTGTGTTTGCTCATAGTAGAGCAATGGTTGTTCTCTTTCTTCTCATATCCTCCTCCATCCCATGAATTTTTAGTGATTGTCCCCATCTCCATGTGAAAAGCACTTTTCCTCTGCCTCCTGTTTTCCAGTTTACTTCAAGATTCAGCTCAAATTCATTTTTTTATAGCAGATTTTTTTCTGACCTCCTCTCCCTAACCAGGACCTTTTCTCTCAGATGATTTTTCTATTTGTCTTTATTCCTGTTGATTCTCCCATTGGAATGTGAGTTCCTTGAGGGTAGGGATCAGGTGTTTGGATTGAGCACCAGACTTGAAGTCAGGAGCCCGAGTTCAAATTCAGTCTCAGGCACTTGAGATTTACTAAGTCACAATGTTGGACAGGTCACTTAACCCTGATTGCCTCATATCTGGTCTCTGGAGGAGAAAGTGAGACTGGTGACTTAGCACAGCCTCCCCTCATTCAAATCCAGTTCATGTGCTTGTCATGGTATCACCTCTATGAAGAATGAAGGAAAACATCATCATCATCATCAATCTCTCCTTGCTATTCTCTGGAGCACTTACCACTTACCACTAGTCTAGCATACAGACTAATAATAATTATCATGCATGAGGTTCTCTGTATACTGTTGTTTGTGAATGATATTGATTTGATCCTCTCAATCTCCATAACACTAAGGGGTCTCCTTCATCATGAATACTAGAGATTGGCCTGCTACCTATAAAGAAAAAGCTCTATTACTATAGGCATTGCAGGTTTGGAGAAAAGGTTGAATTGAATTGCATCTGGGAAATTATGTTGTTCATTTAATAATCCCAGTACAAAGACCATTTCCCCCCTTACACAAATAGTCTTTCCATGGATAGAAAGTATTGGATCCAGAGGCAGCTAGGGGGCAACTAGGTGGTGCAGTGGATAGAGCACTGGTCCTGCCTGGAGTGAGAAGGACCTGAGTTCAAACCCTACCTCAGGCACTTAATAATTACCTAACTTGCCTTGGGCAAGTCATTTAACCCCATCGCCTTAAATAAATAAAAAAAAGAAAAAAAGAAAATATCGGACCATTACATTATCTGAGGAATTAAAATTAAGGGTAAGCAAAGATAAAGGGAGAGACACATGATGGCTGGGAGTAGATTACAATGTATTTCTAGACATAATTTAACTCATTAAGTAGTATAAAGATAGGATATAGCTGATGACTGGAAAAGGTGAAGAAGTGGATGATTTGAAAATCTGGTCATTTGGTGCAATGGAAAACAGTCTAAATCTTATATTTATATCCTGGAAATATATAAAAGACTTTGAAGAGGAACTCAAGCACATGGGATGGATTTGCAATGGAGGAGCTATGAAAGAGAATATGATCAAGAATACTTCCATCATCAGATTGTACAAGATAGGAACAAGAAATGGCAGAACAGGAGAAGAAAGGCTTAGTTGGAGGAAATCCACACTTAGGAATTCATAGATCCACTTAAGTTGTGCATTCTATATCTTTCTAGAAAAATGTAACTTGAGGGCAAAGACTATTGATTATTTTTGTCTATTTCCTGGCATCCAGCAGCATGCTTTATAAATTATAGGGACTTAATAAATGTTGTCACTTAGTCTTAATCTCTTATCTGAAGGATGAGTTTTCTTTAATGGTCATCTACTACCTAAATAATAGAAGATTAACTAGAGGCAAAATTATGTGGTAAATGCAGCCCATACCCTAAAGTCAACATTTAATACTCTTTCCTTTGTTTCTTCTTTCCTTCTTCAACTCCATTTTAGGTGCTTTCAAACTAACTTGACTACTAATTGTGATATCTCACTGTTTGGATTAGTTAGCTAATAATTACTAAGAAACTAGTCTTCTAAAGAATGACAGTGACATTTAAAAAATATTTATTTATTTTTCCAACTACCTGAAAAGATAACTTTCAACAATCATTATCTTGGGGGTAAGGTTTTGAGATCCACATTTTTCTCCTTTCCTCCCTTCCTCCTCCCCCCCCCCAGACAGAGAGAAACCCAATTTAGTGTAAACATATTTCCATATTAATCATGTTGTAAAAGAAGAACCAGTACAAGACAGTGATACTATTAATGATTGATAGAATGATGTTAATGAATGGTAGTGGTTTAATGTTCTAGGAACTCCCCTTCCTTTCACATTTGCATTTTAATTAGGAACTCTTGAATATAAAACTTCCTTGAACCTCTAAAGTAATGAATTGCTGATAACAGAGATTGTAGGCATTATGATAGGTCAGGGTTATAGTTATTTCTTGTTTGGGAGTGTACAATAGGCTTTCGGACACCATGAAAATTATGTTATCTACTCATTGTTGTTGCTCAATTATATTTTACTCTTCATAACTTTGTAGACCAAAACTTGCCAATATTGTCCACATGTTTTTCTTGACAAAGAGGTTGTTTACCATTTCCTTCTCCAGTGGATTAAAGAAAAAGAGGTTAACTGACTTGTCCAGGGTCACACACTAAGCATCTAAGGTCAGATTTGAACTTAGGTTTTCCTGCCTTTATGCCCAATGTTCCATCCACTGTACAACCTACTTTTCTTCTATACCTCATAAAATCATTCTTACCATTTCCTCAGAGAGAAGTTTCAGTGAGGTAGTTAATGTTTAAAAAGCCTTTTCAGTAATTTGGCTTAGATGAAATTTAATTAAATTTCATAAACATTTATTAATCACCACCTATTTATTAAGGATGTAGCTGCAAAGTACTAGGCTGGACATTGCAGATACCAAAATGAAGCAGCTTCTACTTGCTGTCAAGGAGATTAAGTTTTACTAAGGGTATTCATGTACACAAATGAATACAGAACAAGAATAATTTAGGAAGAAGCTTGTACTAACAATTGGGGGAACCAGGGCAAGTTTATTAAACAAGGGCATGTAAGCTGAGATTTGAGGAAAGAAAAGAATTTTGGGATGTGGAGATGAGGAGAGAGTTTATTCTATGAGTCAGAAATGATATGTGGAGGAAAGAGATGGAATATCAAGGAATATATGTGGCAGTAGTGATGATTCCTGTGAATCAATAAGAATTTATTTTAATTAGCTTAAATGAAGAATATTTGACCACTCATCAATTCTTTTTTTTTTTTTTTAGGTTTTTTGCTAGGCAGTGGGGTTAAGTGGCTTGCCCAAGGCCAAACAGCTAGGTAATTATTAAATGTCTGAGACTGTATTTGAACCCAGGTACTCCTGACTCCAGGGCCGCTGCTTTATCCACTGCACCACCTAGCTGCCCCCCCCCCCCCCCCCCCCCCCCGCCCTACTCATCAATTCTTAATCATTTTGTGTGCCGAGGACTCTTTGACAATCTGGTAAAGCTTCTGGACCATTCTCAGAATGTTTTACAAATACATAAAATAAAATTCGTGGAACAACAAAGGGAACCAATTATATTGAAGTGTGGTTATCAAAATATTTTTTAAAGACCAAGTTCATGGATCCCAGGTTAAGAAATCCTTCTCTAGGAGTCAGGGGTCATCCTCTGGAATGTTCTAGAAACTTCATGTAATATAATTGTGTGCTTGTAAAAAATATTGTAATTATAGTTCTGCTATAATGTTCTTCTTTACCCACAAAAGAATCCTTGCTAATCTTAGGTGTTAAAAGCAGAAGCTTAGTAAGACAAAAATACAAAGTAAAATAAAAGTAAAACATCTTTTCTTTTACTATATTTTTAATTTTTTAGGAGGAAAGAAGGAGGAGGAGGAGGAAAAGGAGAAAAAGGATAAGTGTGAGAGGGAATGAGAGTGAGCAAGACTGAGAGACAGATAGAAAGATAAAGGGAGAACTTAAATGTGATAGGTAAGCAGCTACCTTCAAGACTATAGTGTAGAAGAAGAGACCTCTTGAGTCCCATGCTTTATTTTTACTGGTTAGGAGACAGTTCTTTTCCATTGGTTTATCCTACAGGGCATTTAATAAATGCTTTCCTTTTTTTTTTTTTTTTTTCTTTTCAGTTCTGAGTTTAGCCAAATGTATGCAGCAAAGCCAATTGTATTAATCTGGCCTGCCTGTTGAAGGGACCCTTTGGAAGGCTGGTTTGTGTCATATGGTAAAAGCTGTGGGGCTGTTCACTAGTCCAACCTTTTGCTCCTGCCAAGTTGGGTCTCCAACAACTTATAATCCATTCCAGCCCAATTGAAAACATGTGTTAAGTCCATATTAAAAATATAGCCTTTAAAGGTTCAGAATTTCTTATGATGCATTTTCCATACCATTTGATTTAGGCAGAAAGAATGACTATATTGTGTTCAACAAGCCTGTTTGTGTCTTTGTGTTTGTGTTTGTGAGTGTGTGGGTGTGTGTTTACATACAAATACATATATATATATATATATATATATATATATATATATATATATATATATTTATATTGCTGATAATGGAGACAGGTGAGGAACCTTAGAAAAAAAGACTCAAAGCAATATATTGTGAGTGCAAAATCATGGGCTATGCTTTTACCATTTATTATTAATTCCAAATGTTCCAAGTCCCCAGTCTTGTTAGAAATGGTTGCTTTGTCTGCATTTGTTGTGTCTGATGGAGTGGAAAAAAAGGTCCGCACACTGAGCCTAGATTTCTCTGAGGCCTAGCTCCTGAGTGTGTTAGCCTGGCTTTAGGCCCACAATCTGCCTTGACCATCAGTTTCTTTGTGTTTCCTGCCTTCTGACTTTTGGTATAAGAGACAGCCATAAATCTGCATGGGGCATTGTAGTCAAAAAGGCACTTTTAACACCTATTAACTATGTGTGATCATGGGCAAGTCACTTTAACCACTGAGCCTCAGTTTCCTGATCTAAATATAGAGATAATAAAGCCTTCACTCTTTACCTTTCAATGTTGATATGCTTCTCAAATAAGACATTGTATTTTAAGCACTTTATAGAACTTAAAGGACTTTATATACATCAGCTATGGTTTTTTTCCTTCAATTATGGGTCAGGGTACTTATTTCCTACATATAAAAGAAATACTATACACACAATACTCAAAATATGTATTTGACAGGAATAAACTTAAGCATACAGTAGAACTATTGTTATTCTTTTCTGAGAGTTTGGTGCTTAAAACTATCTAAACAATAATTATCCATTATTATGATCATTCTCTTTGGTGGAGTTACTTCAGATACTGTTACCCTGATAATTCTTTGAAGGCATACTGCTTGACATGCTATAGTGACTTATTAAATGTTAGATGATTGACATATTTCTCTCTTTGGTCCCACCTGGGATTCAGGACAAGGGCAACACTGACTTGGGCAGTGATGCTGGCTTGGTAGGTTAGTCAGTAAGAGGCTTATTGCTAAGGGGGCCAGGAGCAAGAAATAGAGTAATGAATTAGGTCAAAGGGTTGGGTATCATCAGGCAGTAGAGAAGACATAGGAATTGGATTGACTATGTGGTACATCAGGATCCAAAAGACAAAATGGGCAAGTATGGCCAGGTAGCAATGTAGGAGGTTCAGGATCCAAAGGACAAAACAGGCAAAGATGTCCTTTGGAGGATCAAACAAGAATTTAAAGGATTCTGTCATCCTGTATTTCTTTTTCCTTTTCTGGTTAAACTTCTTGAGAAGGCTAGCTACAATAAATGTTTCCACTTCCTTTTCTTTTACTCTTAATTGTCAAATCTAGTGCCTTTTTCTCAGTCCTCATCTTTCACGACCATTGACCCTCTTGTTGATACTGTTTTCTTTATGTTTTCATGATACTGCTCTCTGCTACTTGCTACTTTTTTCTTTTTTAGTTTTTTTTTGCTGTATCTTCATCCAGATCCTGTCTGCTCATTATGGGTATAACCCTAAGGTTCTCTCTCCATAATAAGTTATTTGGTGATTTCATTAGTTCTCAAGGACTCTATTATCATTTCTATGCATATTTATTCTCATATTTATTTGTCCAGACCTAAATTTTTGCCTGACCTCTAGTCTTACTTCTCCAACTGCCTATTGGACATCTTGGATTGTATGTTTCTTAGACAACTGACCAAAACTGAACTCATCTTTCCCTCTCAATTTTCCCTTTTTCTTAACTTCCCTATTATTGTCAACAGTATTAACCTCACAGCCATCCAGATCTGCCATCTAAATATTATCCTTCTTCACTTTCTCTTGCCTGCCATATTCAATTTGTTGTTATATCCTGACTTTTATAACATCTTTCACATATGCCCCTTTCTTTTCTGACATTACTATTATACTGGTATGGGGTCTCACTACCTGGACGACTGCAAATATCCTGGTTCCATCATCCACTCAATTAGATAAACAAGTCTAACTATGTCACTCTCTCTTTTTTTTTGCAAGACAATGGGGTTAAGTGACTTGGCCAGGGTCATACAGCTAGGTAATTATTAAGTGTCTGAGATCACATTTGAACTCAGGTCCTCCTGACTCCAGGGCCAGTGCTCTATCCACTGCACCATCTAGCTGCCCCTATGTCACTCTCCAACACTCCTTCCCATGTCCTCATTCAATCAGTTCCAATTGCTTCTTGTTTCTAGGATCAAATATATAATCTTCTGTTTTGTTTTTAAATTCCTTTTTAAACTGACTCCTTTCTAGTTTTCCAGTCTTCTTGCACCTTATCTTTGTCCTCCCCCACCATCTATTGTACTATCCAGTAATACTGGTTTGTCATCCCTTGCAAAAGATTCGCTATTTCCTGACTTAAATTTTCATTGACTGTTCCTCATGTCTAGAACACACACTCTTTCCCTCTCCTTATCTTTGCCTTCTAATTTTCTTCAAGTTTCAGGTAACATTCTACATCCTACAAGAAACTTTCCCCAATCTTCTTGATCTTAGTCCCTTCCCTCTGAGATTGTCTTCAATTTATTCTGTGGTTCAATTTAGTCTGGTGGTCTGGAGTCGGGAAGACCTGAGTTCAAATTCAGTCTCAGATATTTACTAGAAGTGTGACCTTATGACTTGTCCCTTAACCTCTGTTTGCCTCAGTTTCCTTATCCATAAAATAAGGATGATAAGAGCACCTACCTCCCAGAGTTATTGTAAGAATCAATTAACCTAATATTTATAAAGCACTCAGTACAGGGACTGACACAGATTAGGCACTATAAAAATATTAGCTATTATTTTTATTACATAGTTATTTTCATATTATTTCCTCTATTAGAATGAGCTCCTTGAGAACAGAGCATTTTTTTCCTTCTTCTTCTCTTTGTCCCCAATTCTTAGAAGTGTCAGGAACTTAGAATCTTAGTAGGTTTTTTTCCAAATGCTTGTTGACTGATCAACTCGCCCAATTCACCTTGACTTTCTGCCAAAGGCTAAGCTATGGTCTGGTCTCCACCAATGCTGGCAGCAACAACCACCCTGGAAACAGTGCTGTTTATGTTACAGCATACACCTTACAGGGCTGTTTCAAAGATCAAAGGGAGTGATCCATATGGAAGTACTTTCATTAAAATGGACACATATGTAAAATATGAAGTATTATGATGCTGGGCTATTTTCTTAGAGGAAGCTTCATTGGCATCCTTTAGCACATACAGTATTTTCAAAACAAGTTAAAAAATCTTGGAGCCCATCACATTTTCACTAGCTTAAATTTTTTTGATCATGCTCTTTCCTCTTCCCCATCCCTGTGGTCCCATGACCCAGTGCATTACTTTATTGATGTAGTTATCTTCATGATGAAAGAATTCTCTGCATCGGTGCAGTTCACAGCTCTTCCTCTATACCTTCCCCCTTTGTGTTTTTTTATGTCCATGTTCCCCCATCAAATGCTCTAGGGGACACATCCAATATGTCAAAAGTCTTTCTCCAGAGTTTTTAACATTTATGCTAGCTACCAGTGAAGTGCACACATAATTCCTTTGTTATTCTTGCCATGTGACTGACCAAATCAAGTCCTCTTCAGTTCCTCAGCAATATTTTCAAGAATAATATTGTCACTTGGTACAGAATCAAAGTTTGAAAGGTCCTAAGTGACAGACAGGTCCAACCCACTCATTTATTATTAAACTGAGATCTAGAGAAACTTATCACACAGTCGAATGTTATACACTTTAGTGATTGATACACTTTATGTGACATTTGTCACATAGACAGGAACTGTCAGAACTAACCAAAGTAATTTGGCTCAATATAACTTAGCATTTATATAATACTTTAAGATTTGCAAATCAACAGATATCTCATTTGATTCTTACAAGACTGGGAGTTGGTTGCTATTATCATTTCAATTTTAAAGAGCAGGAAATTAAGAGTAAATGACTTACCCAGAGTCATTTAGCTAGTAAATGTGTGAGGCAGGATTTGAATTCAGATCTTTCTGATTCAAAAGTCCATCATGTTAATCCCTTACTACCTAGCTAGTTCTTTGGTTCTAAATTAAATTCTCTTTCCACTAAACTAATTTCTTTACAACTCCTTCCACATAAATAAATATACCCCCCCAAACCAACACAATTATCTTCTTGAAAAGTTATTCAAATCCTTCCCCCATTTTCTTCTTCCATAATTCTGATCCCTTTCTTCCACTCTCTGGTGCCTCAATTCAAAACAAGAAATATGGCACCATTGCTTTGACTGAATTTTTTGATTATAAATAAAAGTTTTATTTGTTTATTATGTCATCCTCTTTAAGTTGCTAGATCTGTGGGCTGGAGTTAGTATCCATAACTGCTTTAATAGGTTGCAACCATATCGCATCATATCAACAAACTGGCCAGAGATCATAGCCCTTTTGGTATTTGATCTATGGTGTTTAACCAGAAGTGGGGGAAAAACAACCTCTGAATATTATGGTGGCAAACCACCATTTTGTTTTATGTCTTGATACAATATTAAGTCAATTTGACTGTGTGGGTTGTTGGCCATGGCAATTCTTTGCTGAATCTCTAAATTAGCCAAGGATACTGAATCCAGTTATTCTTCAACAGAATAGGCCACCTTGGTTTTTCCTTTGGGTCTTTCACTAAGAAGCCACTAAGACAAATAGTAACAGTTAGAAAACACAAATCATGAAGAGGGTGGAGGGGCAAGGGGTGGGTTGAAGCCTGGCAAACAGCCAAAGACAAGTATGTGGTGAGGGAAACATTTGTTTTGATGGTGTTAGAGTATCTGAGTTTGAGTCTTGGTTTTATCACTTACTAGTTGCCAAATAATTAACATCTTTGAATCTCCATTTTATCACCTGTAAAATGGTCTATCTACCTCATAGAATTGGGCAGCAGGGATGGCTCATTAGATAGAATCCTAGGCCTTGAGTCAGTAATACCCATTTTACTGAGTTTAAAATCTGACCTCAGACACTTACTAGCTATTTAGCCCTAGATAAGTCTCAATGCAAATGAACCAGTAAAATGAACTGGAGAAGAAAATGGCAAAGCACTCCAGTAGCTTTACCAAGAAAACTCTAAATGGGGTCCTGAAGATCAGACATGATTGAAAATGACAGGAAAAACAACAACTTCATAGGATTGTTATATGGAACAACATAACCACAAGTTTCCTTTTTAATCATAAACACTATATACATATAAAAGTAAAGTTCAATATGCATAATGTAGAAGTTGGAGGTTGTGAGCAGCCTAGAACCTGGAGGATGGTGCCAGGTGATCACATGAATAGCAGAAACTGTTATATTCATGAAACAGCTTTCAAACAGTGGCAAATCCTGTCTCAAACAGGAAGCTTTTGTATATATATATATATATATATATATATATATATATATATATATATATATATATATATTTTTTTTTTTTTTACCAAAGCTGCAACAAACAACTGACTTAGAGGGCATAAAGAAGAAGAACCTGTGACTGGGGCAGCAGCTTTTATCACCTGGCAAATGTAATTTTCTCCCCAACCCTTCAAGACCAGGGTATGGTAGCAATCACATCAGAACATTACATTGTAGTAACTGAATTCTCGAGTATGATGGGTCCAGGATTGCAGAGGAAGCTTCTCAAGTGATGATACCCCTTAGCCCTTGTACTCCAGGATTGAGGATAGGATTTGGGTTTGGGGTGGGGTACAAGAACTGAAGGGAAGAATTTAGCAGTTATTAGGGCATTTTCCACGAGCAGTTTCATAGCTAGAAACAGATGCTCTGAGCTGTCTGCCAGCCAATAGTATAATGTAAAAAACATTTAAAAACATTTTTTGCTTTACTCCTCATTTCTCAGTAGCATCTCCCTCATGCTTGAAAAATGGAGAAGTCAGTTTCCTTCAATCCCACCTTTGGGAGTTTTAAAGGAACTTTTGGTAAAGCTATCTGAATATGTGTTCTGATTGGCCCATGGTGGGTACTTTTTGCTTGCTTTGTCTCTCTTGTCTGTTGCAAAACTGATTGTTACAACTGTGGAAAGGACCTCAAATATCTTTGGCATTTGGGGACATACTATATAATAATATATATATAATTATTTCCCAGTTGCCTTGTGATGGGAGTGGTGGCTAAAAAAGAAGTATGTGGGTACATGGGGAATTGGCATCTGTCATCCTCAACCCAGGCAATGGTGATTGACTGTTGTTGCAGGACTTGGATATGTGGTTTTTATAGGACCCATAATTGGTATTTAATTCAGAAGGGCACATAGGAAGAAATGGAGAATGACTGGCATTAGTGTCTTTTTTCTTTTCTAATTATTAAAGTTTGTCATTTAAGACTATATTTGGAATCATGAGATTTTAGAGATAGAAAGGGCTAGAGATTATCTAATTCATGAAAATGCAACTATAGAATAGAGATGAGTAAAGAGACATAGAAGGGTTAAATGCTCAAGGTCACCCAACTAAGGACTAGAATGTTTATCTCCTTCTTCTCTGTCCAGTATCTTTTCCACTGCTTCACTCTACTTTTGTAACACATCCTTCCTTCTGGATTAGTGAAAAGAATGGGTTCAGTTGCCCTTTCCGGTTCTTTTCAACCACTCTTAGGATCAGGATGCCAATCTCAGATCTCTATTTCTTGGTAGGTTACTCCAAGGGCCGGTCCTGGCTCCTCCCATTGTAAATTCCATTTTCTGTAACTTGATACACACTTCCCTTCAAACAAATATAGAAAGGATTTTGAAACTCCACAGAATATGGTTTTAGAGGTTACTGATTCTGGAAAATCTCAAGCTGATTTAGAGAAAAATCAGATATAAACCTCACAGACCCCCCACTCTGCCAGATAATAAAAACAAACCCATTTATTCTGTTATTTTAGCTGGAGTATGTTGTTTTGAGAATGCTGCCTGTGACTATTATCTCCATAAATATAGTTAGTATTTTCACAAATTACTAGAGTTTCTCTTTTAGATTTAAAGAGGCAACAGAATGTTTGACATGGAGTCAGTCTGAATCCTAATGCTACTACTGAGTAACTGTGACTTCAAGCAAATCACTTAAGTGTTGGTTTATTGATCTGTACAAGTTGACTGAACTCCACTAAAATGAGGAAGCTGGATTAAGTGATCTCACTTAAAGTTTCAGGTCTTAGCATTTTATGATACTGTTTAGGAAAGGTGGGCTTACTAATAATACCTAGGATTTACAAGCGTTTTAAGTTTTGTAAAGCCCCTCACAACAATCCTGAGAGATAAGTTCAATTATCCTCATTTTACAGAAGAGGAAACTGAGTCAGAGGTCAAGTGACTACAGACTTTATGAATGGTGCTCTATCCACTCTGTCACCTGATGATGATGTTTGTCCTTCCTTTTCAAAGACCATGGCATAAAGACGGTGATGCCTTGAAAAGCAAACAAATTGGGTTTGAGTGAGGGGGTTGCTTTCTCCTCTGGAGCCATCTGGGTCCAGATATGAATCAGGATGACTGGAGATAACCTCAAATTCAAGACAATCAGGGTTAAGTGACTTGCTCAAGGTCACACATTCAGCAAGTGTCTGAGGTGTTTAACTCAGTTCCTCCTGACTTCAGGGGAAGTACCTAACTGCTCACTAGAGGCATATTTTGCTTCATTCCCATGTCAATTCTTCTAAAGTGATAAAAACTTTTCCTACTACTTTCACTCCTTATCTTTGCTACTTAGCTAGGAGTACCTTAGTATTTTTTGGGAAAGTCAGTTTGAGTCTTCCTGACAGATTTGGGGTTTAGTTGTGGGATTAAAGTCTTGTGGTTTCCGTTGGTCTGATTGTCAGTTTTTTCAATGATTGATGTTTTTTGTTTTTACATGACCTTAATGTCTAAACATTAATGTCCTCCCCATTTTTTTCAGAGAATCATCCCTTGTAACAAAGGTTGAATGAGAATGTAGGAAAAATAAAAGCAAAAAGCAAAAAGCACTCCCCTGAGTGTAGTCCCCTGTCTTGTCAAAGAAGAGAGAGATGCATTTTCTCTTCTTTTATTTGTGGATAAAGTTTGATATTACTATTATAATACACCATTCACTGCTGTCTTTTCAATTTACATAATTGTAAACACTATATACATATAGATATAGTTTCTCTTTGCTTCACTTTGTATCAATTCATATACATGTTCTCTTGTTTCTATTTATGATTTCATATGGCAAAGTAATATTCCATTAATTTGTATACCACAATTTGTTTAGTGTCATCCATATTATTTCATTGTCTTTGCCACTACAAATAGTACTTCCATAAAAATTTTGGTGGATATTGAACCCTTCTTTGATCTTCTTTGAATTTAAAACTAGAAAGGGAATCTCTGAGCCAAAGGATATGGATATAATTCCACATCATTTTCCAGAATGGTTAAACAAACAGTTCTACTTCCCAACAGCTTAATAGGGTACCTGTCCTTTCATAAGCCCTCCAAAATAGACTATCCCCAACTATGTTCATCTTTGGCAGTTGGCTAGGTAGGAAGATAAAATCTTATAGTTGTTTTAATCTTAATTTTCCTTATTAGAGATTTGGAGCAATGTTTCACATGGTTGTTAATAGTTTGCAACTCTTCTTTTGAGAACTGTTCAGATCTTCTGGTCATTTTTCCACTTGAGAATGGCTCTGACTCAAGTATTTTACCACTGATCATCCTCATTAACCTTGTCTACAGTGTTCTGCCTTTTCTATGATAGTATTTTCCCTTGTTAAGTAAGGTTAAGTAAGGTTTTGATGCATTCTTTGGTTGTTGCTTTTGGTTTACTCTTGATCCAAGAACAATGGTCTAAAGTATGGAGAAAATGATACACCAGACAAGATTTGATTATCCTGATTTATGGCCAAATTCAGAGGTTTAAATAATTTTGAGTAATGAAACCAGAATTGGAAGACTTCAACCACTGAAATAAAATCTTTGTTAGATATATAAAATAACCCAAGTCATCTGCTCAGGATTTTCTACTGTGTTCCCAAGTTAAAAATCAAAATTTTGCCTTCATATTTATTTTCTCCTTATTTTGCTAATTTAAAGAAAATTCTACATCTAGAGGTCTACATTTAGGAAAATCAATTCAACTTTTGTCACATAAGAGTGGTAGAGACGTGTCTGATAAATCTTTTTATAAATGGATCTCATACTTCTCCAAATGACTTTGGGATATAATTAGAACACATCAATAGAATCCTTGTTTGGATTGCCTCTGGAGTGGTAAGGATTAGGGGAAACTGGTTTCTCCTTGTTTTGTGAAAGTGTTAGTAAGCACATGACTTTTTACTAATTTTGATTGCTTCATGGTCAGATTTTTTTTTTTTGCTAAAATGAGCTTTATTGGTGCATTTTGTTTTTCCATTATTGTTATTTCTGTCTGGGTAGCTAGGTGGCACAGTCAATAGAATGACAGGCCAGAAGTGAGGAAGATCTGAGTTCAAATGTGATTTCAGGCACCCATGTGACCCTGTACTAGTCACTTAACCCTCTTTGCCTCAGTTTCCTCAGCAGTAAAATAAGCTGGAGAAGGAAATGGCAAACCACTATAGTTTCTTTGCCAAGAACACTGCAAATAGGGTCATGAAGAGTTGGATGCAACTGAAACAACTGGACAAGTAACAAATACATTAGCAGGGATACTATTTTTTTTACAAATTAATTTGGAAAGTAAGTAGAGGCTTGTGGTGAGAGAAGAAAGGGCATTAAATGACATTAAGAAACTTGAGTGATCTCTGAAAGGGACAGTTTTGAGTCATTTTGGACAAACTTTTGTCTGGGGGCTGCTGAATTTTTGCTTTAAAAATGATTTATTGGGTCCTCCTGACTATGTAACTTTGTTCACACTATTCCTCCAGTTTGAAATAAATTCCTTCTGTACTGATCCAAATCTTAGTTATTCTTCGAGGTTCAATTCAAATTCCATCTCTTCTATGAAGTTTTTTCCAAACTATGTCAGCCCTTGGTGACTTTTCCTTCCTCTGAATGGATAGCTTATCTCTTATTTGCCAACTAATCACATACTGTCTTGTGAAATTACTTCTATTTTTTGACATTTTTGGGAATTCTATTATTATTTAGGGCAGCCAGGCAATGCACTGTGTAGAGTATCAGACCTGGAATCAGAAGTCTCCTCTTCCTGAATTCCAATCTGGCCTCAGGTACTTATTACTAGCTATATGACCCTGGGAAAGTAATTTAATCCTATTATGACAGTTTCCTCCTCTGTAAAATGAGTTGGAGAAGGAAATGTCAAACCTCTTCAGTACTGTTATGAAGAAAATGCTAAATATGATTATGACAAATGAGGCACAACTGAAAAATGATTCAACAACAATTATTATTTATCTTTTTGTTTGCATATCATCTTTTCTCCAGCTAGACTATAAGTTTCTAGGAGGCAGGGACTATTTGATTATTTATTTTTATTCCTCAAAGCATCTCACAATACTTTGCCTATAATAGATGGATACTCAATAAATATTTTATAATAGATTGGTTGTACCAAAAGTATGGTCTCTGTCAAAAAAAAAGGAAATTTTTGTTTTCCTTCTGAATAGGAAAAAAGTGGGCTAATTCAAGTTACTGATTATTTTGGAACACAAAAGAGGCCAGAGGAAGCCTGCCTTTTCCAGTGCTTGTTGATGTGGGTACAGACATATCTATTGGCATCTACATTTTCTATGAGCTGTCAGGGCTGATGGCAGAGGGTTGAGACTTCACATTTTTATTGAGTGCTATATAAGCAATGAAAAAAAATTATCATAATGAAGAAGTGGGAGTAGAAGAAAGTAGAAGCAGTCATATGGGAGGCAGCTAAGAGCTGATTAGAATTAAGGCAAAGGACTGATTAGAAAGGCAGACTGACAATTGAAATACAGGGAAATAACTAAGCAGAACTATAAAGAAAGACATTGTGCTATTTTTCTTTACAAGTGAAAATCTAGAAAAAGGACAACTTTCTCTTGATTATGTTGGGGAAAAAAAAGAATGGAAATTTATTCATTTGGGGGATGGTTCCTAAGAATATTTCTAATTTTTTGTTTCTTTTTTTTGTTCCAAGTTTCAGTTTTTTTTGATTCTATGATATTATTTGCTTGTTATCAGGTTAAGCACTGAATATTTAGGTCTAACTAGGCTTTAGATGTCTCTAGAGTCATACTTGGATAGGGATTTGAGCTACATGTGCTCTACTTATAAGAAAATACCTACTGTGAAAATGAACTGTAGTATATAAGGGATTAATGTTGGGTAGTTCACTGGCAACAATTAAGAGCAAATCTCAAATTTTTGGAGACTTTATGAAGGAATAATTTAATTTCAAATAAACAAATTAAAGGAAAAATGGGTAGAATGTGACAATTTTCATAGACTATAAATAGTAAATATGGTTTGGCTTCTTTGCCATAGTAGTAAAGAGTGGTTGGTTACTTTATATTTTAAAATATGCTCATTTTCAGTTACCCACAAAGGTGAAGAATTCCTTTTTATTTTCAGGACATCAATAGTTTATGACCCAAAGTTGTAGAGAGTACTTAGCTTTGTAAATTTAGACCTTAAATGGTATTCTAATCTCAATCATTGACCATTGCTTATGTCCCAGGGATTTCCCTTTATTCTCATCATGATAACTTTGAGCAATATTTCACTCATGTGTGTGAGCTTAAGTTTTATTTATCACTTTGCCTCTCTATCTTGATTGTAGTTATCTGATTTCCTATCCATTGTGCTGCTAAAAATTGCAGAATTCACCACAGGGGGGCTCTCAAATCCTGCTAAAGTGACCCTTGTTAAATGTCTGCTCACATGTTTTGTTTTTTTCCAATATTCTCCAGTGTTCAAAGATGAGAAAAAAAAGTTATTTTTCTTATTTCTCTACTTTCATTTGACTTCCCTGTTCTGTGGGAAAATCTCTGTTGGGAATACTTTCATTCACTTTGGTAATGCCTGCCCTTAGTTATTATTTAAGGAAAATTGCTACCCCCAGCATTTAGCACAGTGACTGTATATAGTACCATATGAAATAGTATAAAATGGAATGTAGACCATATATGTATATATACCAGTTAGTACAAATTTATCATATACTTGGGTTCATGTACTTAGAGAAGATATATAACCATACAAAGAGTCAGTGTTTAATAAATTTTTGTTGACTAATTGGAAAAAGATATCTAGTTAACTTTACTAGTACTAAATACTATATGATACTATACTATTAAGACTAATATAATAATACTAAAGATATGAAATTAGAGGATGTGGTTTTGTAGTTTGAGTCCTATCTGTATCACTTATTGTATGTGTGTGACTTCTACATAGTGTCTGGACCTGAGTTTCCTCATTTGTAATATCAAGGAATTTTATCAAAGATCTCTACAATTTCTTCTAGCTCTAAATTACATGATCAAGATTTCTTCCAGGAAGCTAGTATGTGTTTAAAGTTGGAGTGTTTGTAATGGCTAAAAAACCTTCCATTGAATTCTATGCCAGAGAAAGGACATAATTTATCCAATTATTTATCCAAAACCTATTTTCCCAATGACAACAAAAAACCTTCTCACCTCCCCCAATTTTTTTTTAGGGTGACCTCATAGACTTTGATTGTCATAATAATGATACTTTGTAGGAGACAGTGAGCATTGAACTTTTAGGAGTTAGATAATATTGACCTTGGAGTCAGAAAATTTCTTCTTTTTTTTCCAGTAAGTCTTTCAAAATTATTCCTTAAGTACATTATTTGATGGAAGTTTGTTATATCTGGGGATATTCAGAAAGGCAAAAAAGAAAAGGCCCTACATTCAAATATTTGAATGGTTTTTAAAAAAAATTTATTTATTTAAGGCAGTGGGGTTAAGTGATTTGCTCAAGGTCACACAGCTAGGCAATTATTCAGTGTCTAAGGTCAGATTTGAACTCAGGTCCTCCTGACTCCAGGGTCTGTGCTCTATTCACTGTACCACCTAGCTGCCCCTAAATACTTGAATGTTAATGTAGATGATAACATGTAAATCCTATTTGCTAGTTATGTAACTGTGGGCTAATCAAGAAGAAGCTTTAAAAATTGTAATTAATAATGATAATGATGATAGTACTAGTATGTATAGAGGACATTAAAGTTTGTAAAGTTCTTTACAAATATGATTTCATTTTATATTTAAAATAACTGAGAGGTAGGTACTATTATTGTTTCCATTTTATAGATGACAAAACTGAGGCAATTGGAAGTTAAATGACTTGATTAGGATCACACAGCTAGTTAAGTGTCTGAGTCCAGTTCTGAATATGGTTCTTTCTTCAGATCCAGTCTAGTTATTTAGCTCAAGGAAAAAACTCCTTCCACAACATATTTATAAAGCAATCTCTTTGCCTTGCTTTGAAGAGCTCAAAAGAGGAGAAACACACTAATTCCTGAGGTGGCTTACTCTATTTTTAAATAACTCTTATTGCTAAGTTTTCCTTTATATCAAACCTGAAATCCTACCTTCTACAGGAAGTCTTTCTCAGTCACTCTTTATTCTAGTACTTTCCCTCTATTGATTCCCCCCCCCTAATTTATCCTTTGTATATCGTGGTATCTATAACTAAATAGCTATTCCTTATGATACCTAAGTTAGAATAAAGTCAATCTATGAAGTCCTGAGTCCTGAACTCTGCATCTTTTAATCAGTCCAAGAATGGCATTGACTTTTTTGACTGTGATGTCACAGTGTTGAATTATTCTTCTCAAAGTCCCTACCCCCCCCCCCTTTTTGGCAAGGCAGTGGGGTTAAATGACTTGCCCAAGGTCACACAACTAAGTATTAAGTGTCTGAGACTGGATTTGAACTCAGGTCCTCCTGACACCAAGACTGATATCACCTAGTAGCTTCCCCCCACCAAATCTTTTTAGATGAATTGCTATTTTTCCTCCAGCCCTTCACACTTGTGAAGTTGTCTTTTGGTAGTAATTTATTCCTTCTAAATGACATCTTACTTGATCTATCCAAACGTTCTAACCTGTGTGAGATTTTCTTCAATCCTGATTATGTCATTTGGTATTTACCTGTCTCTCCTAGATTCATGTTATCCACAGATCTGAGAAGTATTTCATTTATATTTTTATCCAAGTCATTGATAAAAACTGTAAAGCAGTATAGGGTTAAGCATAGACTTAAGGCTATCCTTGGGATATCCCACTGGGGGCCTATCTCCACGATTATATGAAACTGGTAAAGACTGCTTTTGGTTCTGGTCATTCAACCAGTTGTGAATCCAAATTGAACCAAGAAAAGAAGTGTTAACTATCTTCAAATATTGGAAGGATTTATGTGGAAGAAGGATTCAATTTATTTGACTTGATCATAGTAGGAAGAAGTGGAATAAAAGGAGTAAATGTCAAAGGAAGGAAGGAAGATTTATTCTTGACATAAAGAAATGCCAAATTCAACAGGCATTAAGTAACTACTAAGCAGAGCTGTTCAAAGGTAAAAGGTAATGCAGTGGGTGGTAACTTTTCAGATCCAATAGGGTCCACTTCTTGAATTTGTTATATAGGAGATGGATTCTTTTCCAGTTATGTATTGAAATAAATGTGCTCCGAGGTCATACTACTGTGAAGATCGAATATAATGATAGATATAGAAGTCTTTTGTAACTATATTTTTCAAATAAATATGATTTGTTACTATTAGTATTAATTATTAATCAATGAATCCTAGACTCAGTTAATCCCAGAATCAGTTAAATAAGTAGTTCAGAAAGTAGTTAGATAAAAATTTCTGAAAAAAAGCTTCCCCAGCCCTCTACTTCCTCTGGTGTCTGAAATGCCACAGGAGCTATTAAGTCTCTATTTCTATCTCTATCATTGCCTCTATCTTCTTCTTTTTTTTTTTTTAGGTTTTTGCAAGGCAAATGGGGTTAAGTGACTTGCCCAAGGCCACACAGCTAGGTAATTATTAAGTGTCTGAGACCGGATTTGAACCCAGGTACTCCTGACTCCAAGGCCGGTGCTTTATCCACTTCGCCACCTAGTAGCCTCCCCGTTCTATCTTCTTTCTTGATCCTGATCTCAATAGTCCCATGGGACTGACTATCTATCTATCTATCTATCTATCTATCTATCTATCTATCTAGCTATCTAGCTATCTAGCTATCTAGCTATCTAGCTATCTAGCTATCTAGCTATCTAGCTATCTGTCTATTTGTTATACATATGCACACACCATATATATTTATATATTCCCATGGACATTACAATATGTACTACCAAATGATATGTATATTCCTCCACAAAGTCCCTTTTATTTATTTATACAACTTCCATTTTAATTCAAGTCCTTATCACTTCTTTCTTAGACCATTGGAATAGTCTCTTAATTGGACTCTGTGAAGTTTAATTCCTTCCCTTTCCAGTTTATCCTTCATACAGTTGTTAAATTTCTATTTTAAAAAAATGCATATATAACTTTATCACACTCCCCTAAAAACTCCCCCCCCCCCCATTGATTTTTGCCTGTTACCTTTAGAACAAAATAGGAACTCCTCAGACTGGCAGTTAAAACCCTTTACAATCTGGTTCCTACTTACATTGTTTTTTTTTTTTTAAATATTATTCCTCTTTGCTTACTCCTTTTCCCCAGACTTGCAATTTATTTTCTGTATGCAATACAGCATCTCCCATCCCTGTGTCTTTTCACAGGTGGCCTCTTATGTCTGGAGCTAAAGAGTGGACAACTACATGGATGTTAAGGACCATTTTATTGCTCTTAGGCCTAAATATGCTTTTAACTAAATTAGTTAATAAGGGTATTACTCTGTGATCCAATGAATATCTCTGTTGTCCTACCTTTTGTTGATATAGCTTTACCTTTGCACATCTCTTGTATGAGTTTCCCTTTCTCTATGCACACACTCATTTGAATTCACCTCTTCCATGGACTATTGCAATAGCATTCAAATGATCTCTCTGCCTCAAATCTCTCTCCATTCCAATTCATCCTCCACTAAATTATCAAAGTGATTTTCCTCAAGTGTAGGTCTAGGTTACTTTATTGTTCAAATTCCAGTGGCTCTCCATTACCACTAGGGTCAATTGTAAACTTTTTTTTTTCAAGGCAATGGGGTTAAGTGACTTGCCCAAGGTCCCACAGCTAGGTAATTTGAACTCAGGTCCTCCTGATTCCAGAATCAGTGCTTTATACTCTGTGGCATCTAGCTGCCCCAATTGTAAACATTTTAAAGTCTTTTAAGACTGAAAATTTTTTACCTTTTTAGGTTTCTTAGATTGACTAATTTAGGCATTGAGCTGTGCCTGCTCATGTACCTGTTGGGTTAGAGAATATGGGTGGTGGAGATTCTGGGTTTTGTCTATGGGCTGTGACTTCTATAGTCATGTCAAAAACTTACCTTTGAAAAGGAATCAAACTAAAGACAGCTGAAACCTTTTCTCTCCCTCTGCCCAGGTCCTGCTAGTTACCCCCTTGGAAACTTCCCCCCCTTTTCTTTGGACCCCAGAGACATGGTAACTCCCTATGAAAATTAAATTTATGTTCTTGCGATAACAAAAATGACCAAAAGTTTCAAGGAAAGAGTTACAATTTTGACACTTCATCTTATTCCTGGAGCAAGATTTACTACCCCAGGTAAAGGGCACAAGCCAAACATAAGCTTGGAAAATATAAAGTTAATGACTTTGTTGTTCCATACTCAGACAAATGAGCAGATGAATCAGAAACTGCTATAAACATGGAGAAGACCTGAAAATGGGTGGAACCATATAGCAGTATCCCAAACAGCAAGGTTTCTAAGGAGACTAGGGTTAACCTTTTTTTTTTTTTGCTAGAATTTTTCAATTTATCTTTTTTTTGGTTTTACTAACTCATTTGCAAGGGCAATAAGTTTCTGTGTGCTATGTGCTGCTAGTTGTCAAAAAGCATAGTGATATCTCTAATGGACATTGTAGAGGGGAGAGCTAAGACTGAAAGAGCAAACCTTTGAAATTTGTCATAGAAATTGATTTACTACCTTATAACTAAGACGTATTGATAAAAAATTTCAGAATTTATTTTAATCTAGAAATCCAAAGGATGTTAGGATTTGGAGTTGGTATTTATAATTTGGTAGAAGCAGGATTTAGTTATCAGATAGTATCTAACACAATACTGGAAATATATAGTAGAAGCTCATAAATACTAAGTCATTTAATTAACCATCACAAGAAGTATAGTCAGCCTTCCAGTTTCTAGACAAAATATAGAACAGACTTTGGAAGAGACAATTGTCTCTATCTTTGAGTTCTTTTTTTTTTTTGGAGGGTGGTGGTGGTGATTTTTTTAGGAGAATGTGATTTAGAAGGGTGGGAAGTTCCCAGGAATGTAAGTTCCATTGAGTCAGATTGGAAATTTATCTGTAATGTGTCTTAGAAAGTAGCTTGAGGCACTGAGAGGTTTAATGACTTGTTTAGGGTGACACAGTTAGAGGTTGGACATGTGCCTTTTTCCTGACTCCTAGGTTGGCTCTACATCATGCTGCCTTTCAACAACTTTTAAAATTATTAATGACTAAAACCTAGTTGGATTATAGGATTTAGAGAAGAAAAAAAATCTTGGAATATTGCTTTTTATAGAAGAGGTTCATCTTTATAAATTGAGTGGTGTTTGGGGTATTCAGGGAGGACATTTTTTATAGATGAAGGGTATGTAGGGTTTTCAGGGAGGACTAGCACCTGTAGTGTGAGGGCTTGCAGCTTAATCAGACATTGAAGATGCCAAGGTCATCATCCACTGCGCCCCAGTCTCATTGCCAGTTGTCTTGACCTTTGTTTTTCCATTGGACTTCAATGACTCTGGAAGAGGGAGTGGTGCTGATAATTTTGTGCAACTCATTTAAACCCAATTCATGGTGAGTCAAAACATCACTCTGTGATATCATTAGTTGTCTTTAAAAAGAATGAAGAACAACAATATATGAGGAAACTGAGGCCAAGAGTTGGGAACTCGTATAAGGTCACACACCTAGTAACTAATGGAATTGGGAGTGGAACCTATATTTCCTCATTCTAAATTCAGTACTCTAGGCACTGAACTGTGATGCTTATGTGTGCTTAGAAAATATATTTTATCATAGAATTTGAATAGTTTAGTCTAACCTTTTCACTTTTTACTTGAGGAAACTCATGTTTAGGGAAGTAAAGTTACTTGCAAAAATCACAGGAGAATTAGGATTTGAATTTAGTTTCTGACTCAAACAGTGATACTTTTAATTTCATCTCAGAATGATTGACAAAAGGGATTGGACACTTTCTTATACAATAAAAAGTAGAGTGACTTGGAACAGTCATTTATTTTATTTATTTATTATTTTTCTAATTTTTTTAAACATCCATTTTTTTAAAAAAAAAGTTGAGTTCTACATTCTCTCCTTCCATTCAGCCCCTTACTCCATCCATTGAAAAGGCAAGCAATAGAATAATATTATTGTAAAGTCATGCATATTAGGTATGTTACCTTCCCATATTAGGTATGCTATCAAAAAAAGCAAGAAAAATAAATAAAATGAAAAAAATTGCTTCAATCTGTACTATGAGTTCATTAGTTCTCTTTCTGAATGTGGATAGAGTTTTTTTATCCTGCTTTCTTTGGAGTTGTGTTGGATCATTGTATTGTTCAGAGTAGTTAAATCTTTCACAGTTAAATATCACTACCATATTGTTGTTACTGTATACAATGTTCTGCTTACTTTATTTTCTATCAATTCTTAAAATTCTTCCAAGTTTTCTTAAACTACTTCCTTTGTTGTTTCTTACAGCATATTAAAGTTATGTTTTATTTAAAAACAAACAAACCCTAACTAAAAATCCCCAATGACAGGATTTATGGGATAAGGAGTTAGTGACAATTGGGAAGTTGTGAAGCTAAGTGATTGACAGTATGGTGATTTCCTAATCCAAAATAAGGAATTCAGAAGAGGGGTATTTTTTTGGGGGGGGCAGATATGTGTGACTAAAAATAATAATAGATTATCAATGAATATATGGATTTGGAAATCACTTATTTAGAGGTGATAATTAAACCCATGAGTACTGATTAAATAACCAGATGAATAAATGGAAGAAGAATGTAGAGAGAAGAGGTACTAAAGCAACAGCTTAGGGTTCAATCAAATAGGATGTGTTATTTAGATCAAGACCCAGCAAAGGAAGACAGATAGAAGACCAGGAAAAAGCAGTGTCATGAAAACTCAAAGAGAAAAGGATATCCATGAAGAGAGGATGATCAACAGTTTCATACATTGCAGAGATTTCAAGAAGGATCAGAAAAGACAATCAGTTTGCTAATTAAGGGATCATTCATAACTTTGGAACAAACCGTTTCAGTTGAGTAGATGGGATCTGAAAGCATATTGCAAAAAGTTAACAAAGAAATGAGGTGAAGGCAATGAGTGTAGTCAACTTTTCCTATGAAAATAGATTGAGGGGTGGCTAGGTGGCACAGTGGATAAAGCACTGGCCCTGGAGTCAGGAGTACCTGGGTTCAAATCTGGCCTCAGACACTTAATAATTACCTAGCTGTGTGACCTTGGGCAAGCCACTTAACCCCATTTACCTTGCAAAAATCTTAATATATATATATATATTGAAAGGGGCAGTTAGGTGGTGCAGTGGATAGAGCACCAGCTCAGGAGTCAGGAGGACCTGATTTCATATTTGACCTCAGACACTTAATAATTACCTGGATGTGTGACCTTGATCAAGTCTCATTGTCTTGCAAAACAAACAAAATAAACAGCTTTGAAAATAGATGGAAGGGATGATGAATCTACTGCAGGATATGAGAGATTCGACATGTCTGAAAACAATAAGGAAGGAACCATTATATAGGGAGACAGTAAACATTAGAGAAAGGGGACGATGACTATGTGATTCACATTGATTGAGTGTGCTAAGAGAAGAATGCTTTTCTTTCTATTTCCATATAAAGGGTTATCAGACAAATACAAATATGAGAAACAATCAGGCTGATTCTGCTTGTCTAGTATGGTGGTTCATGTATGCAGGCCATGTGTATCTTCTTTGTCAAAATGTTTGCCAATATTAGTTGACCCGTCAAAATTAGTCAGTGAAGAAGCATTTATTAAACACCTACTATGTGCCAGACACATGAAACAATCCCTACTCACCAGGAGCCTATATTTGTATTTACAAAAGGAAATCCAGGAACTGGAGGGTGGAACCATTTAGCATAGGATCAATGGAGAGAGAAACAGTTGTTGATAGCTATTTCCTCAACTGTAAATGGATGATACAGTGCTGACAGTGGAATGGTAGGAAAAAAGAAGATAGGAGGAAGCTATAAAACATGGTAGTTTTAGATATTCTATTAATATTAACTGTTATGAAGGTGAAGAGGAAAAAATTATGAAATGTACAAATGAAACAAAGGAGAAAAAGATTGACATTCTATATCAAGTCATGGGGCTAAAAGGAGCTCTAGTCTAGAGGTTAGAATGAAGACTGAATCTAAAAAAAGATGAAAGTAATAGTCTTATTCCTGAGATCAAAAAATGAATTACGTAAGTACAGGAAGAGGAAGGCCTAGCTAGAAAACAGTTTATATGAAGTTTTCAAACTTGGTATGGGCCAACAGTTAACAAGTCACCTATAAAATCTAAGATGACAGTCTGGAACTTTAAGGCATTAATAGTGTCCACATAAGTGAGGCAGAGATTGTCTTTTGATACTTATTCTTGACCAGATCACAAGTAGGTTCTTATGCTGTATTATATTTTGGAAAAAGCATTGATTGATTAGCTATTGTGTCCATAGAAGGGTTATATCAAGAACACTAAAGAAAATTCCATATGGAGATTGGTTGAGAGGAACATTTAGCCTGAAGAAGAGAATTTGGGGTTGGGATTAGAAGTGGGGAATTATGACTGCCATCAAGTATTTGAAGGACTGTTCTGAGAAGAGGGATTCAGGTGAACTACAAAGTTGCTGAGAGACATAGATAGATATGAACACAAAATATGAAAGGCTTCCTAATAGTGCGGTTCCAAAGTGGAACAGGTCACCATAGGACTTAGTGAACTTTGCTGGAAGTTTTCAAATGAATAATGGTCACTTGTCAGGTAGATTGTAGTAGGTCACTTGGTCATTTGTCAAGTAGATTTGTTCAGTTAGAGGCTGATTCAGTAGATAGAGTGTTGGAGCTGGAATAAGGCCATTCAAATCTAACTTCAGGCCCTTGTTCACCTGTATAAAGGCAATAGCAATATTTTTCAGGGTTTTTGTGAGGATACAATATCATATTTGTTAAATACTTTGTAAAGTTCAAAATGTATAGAAATCATCATCATCTGAGGGCCCTTCAGACTGAAATTCTACAGTTCTTTGAATGATGGCAATTATGAAATTACTGATCTCTTTTACTCCATTTGTCATTTGGTGATATTTATCATGTGGAATCTAAATTCAGTAGGTGAGGGAATATTTGGATGTACTTCCTTGATGATCTCAGAGGAAAAAAAATCTATTTGTGGGGGTGGGAAGGAGGAGAATTTTCTTTGGGGGGTGGGGAGTTGGATTCTCTGATTTTATAGGTATTGGAAATTTCCAGCAAAAAAACTTCTTTCATTCCAACAAATTGCCATATTGTTGCCTGTCACATTGAAAAGTTCAGAGACCTACTTAGAGTTATGTAGCCAGCATCATCAGAGAGTAGAATATGCTTTCTATCTGTCTGATTTTCTACTATGCCACATTAAATCTTTATTTTGGGGAATATTTTTATGCCATTTGGGGGGAACATATTTGCTGCATTAAAGAAATGTCCCAGAAAGGAGACAGCATGCACAACTGAAATTCAAAAATAAGCCTGAAGTAACTGTCCCTTATGCTTATCTCTTTATACCTCCCTGCCCTTTACCAAGGATGCTCCTTTACAAAAAATTTTTATAAAGACAGACTTTTAAAATGGTTGGCTATTATACATTACAAAGAAACAAGGAGGTAGGGGTGGCTTGCAATATAAAGTTTATAAAGTTTAGATAGAAGTGTCAAACTTACTTCCCAAAGACTAGGGTTTGTAAAACTTCCTAGTGAGGTTGAACCAAATTAAACTGTTTTTAAGAAATATTTAACAAAGTAAATAAAAATGCTATTCATCATAGATAGGTAACTTTGTGATTTTGTTAGCCAATATGCTTTTGCAAGGATTAATTTCTATTTGAATTTGATACCACTGGTTTAGAAATTTGAGTAATGAAACCCTGTAGGAGAGAATGGGCACCAGATTGGAGCTAGTACCATTTCTTAAGTTGAACTAGTAGTATTGCCATTCTTTTTGCTTTTCTGTCATGTATTTCCTCTCAAGCATATGGGAAGTCATCTAATAGGACTACTTATAATGTTAAGATGCTGATATTGATAATGATGTTGGAATCCCTGAACTTGAGTGTCAGAAAAAAGTTAATTCAGCAAAAATGCCATGGTTGGACCTTGAAAGACAGTGACCGATTTCTTGATCTGCTACATTCCTCAAGAATATATTTTGGGGACATATGTAACTCCAAATAAAGTGCTACACCAAATGTAACCATTTAATAACAATATAGTTCTATTTACTATGCTATGTGACCATCAAATAAGAAATAGCATAATCTCAGAAGAACCAAAATTGCAGCTGATTCAAGAAAAGTGCATGGTGGGTATAAGTAGACTGAAGTGTGTTTCTATAGATGACTTAAACTCACTAAGTACTGTAAAAGATATTACTGAAGACATTTATGACTAGAAAACCAAATACACTGAAGGAACAATAAAAGACACCATCTCGAAAGCTCAAGAGGTAATCAAGAAATAATTTAAAAAATGAACAAAGGAAAGAACTTTAATATATTGAATTTTTTCAATTAATAAACATTCTCCTTACAGACTTGCCCTCTAAGAAAAAAAAAAAAGAAAAACAAAACTCATGTAACCAATTTGCATACTCAAGCAAAATAAATTCTCACATTGACTGTGTCCAAAAATGTTTGTCACATTCTACATCTTGAATCCACCTCTCTGCCAGGAGGTGGTTGACTTAGGTGAACATGAATCCTTTGGAATTGTGATTGGTTATTTTTCTGATCAGACTTTAAGTCTTTCAAAGTTGTCTTTGTGCTATTGTTAGTGTGTAAATTATTCTTCTGGTTATGCTTACATCACTATGAATGTGTTCATATAAGTTTTATTGGATTTCACAAAACCCAAACCTTTTGTCATTTCAGCCATTCCCAAATTGATGGGTACCTTCTTTTTTTTTAAGTTTTTTTTTTTTTTTGTAAGGCAATGGGGTTAAGTGGCCTGCCCAAGGCCACATAGCTAGGCAATAATTAAGTGTCTGAGGCTGAATTTGAACTCAGGTACTCCTGACTCCAGGGCTAGTGCTCTATCCACTGTGCCACCTAGCTGCCCCTATAGTCAAGTTTTTAAAACTGTTTTTACCCTCCATTGATTCTCTCTGGTTTATGAGATACTACTCCTAATAGTTGTCCAAAATTCTTTTTTTTTTTGTGAAATTTTACAAACAATTTAATATCCTGATCTCATGTGCCTTTGGCCACCATCTATTTCCAAATGGCAAATAGTTCTAATGTTTGCTGATATTGGTATTTTTGGGGTTCTTTTGTTTTTTGTTATGGCAATTAATTTATATTCCTTAATCTTTGTTATGAAATCACAAATAGTATTGATATCATTTCTGTTGTTCATTGTCCATTTATGAATTTTAATTCTTTATGTAAATAATTTAGGACTGAATTGTTTCACTTGTTTCTCATTATAATTCTTCTTGCTTTTTATAATTCTATTCTTTTGTTCTAACAAGTTGATCAGACTGAATACAGACAGATGATTTGGATATAACTCTCACATAAATGATAAACCTTTTCCTGTGTATTAAAATAAAACCAATTATATTTTGGGGGTTCACCATGCCTAACACCTATAAATCTTTTCTTGTAGAAGATATTAATGATAAAAAGACAGGAAGTTTCTCTTTGGTCTTTGTCATTCTATTTTCTTAGAACATGCCTTCCCATCTGTTCTCCTTAGCCTTACCTCTTTTTCTTGTATTTTCATAGAAGTCACTAAGTATCAGGATATATGTTGATTAAATTTGAAAGATCTTTTTGAATTCTTAAAATAAATTTTCTATTTCTTTTTCCTTAGAAACTGAAATTGGTGAATAAGCTGTAATCATTTTCATGACAGTTTTTCTACAAACACATTTAATCAGTATTACAAAATGACCATATTCCATAAAATAATTCTTTTTTTTTGCCTTTGGGTATATGATAAAAACAACTTCACTTTCTCTTTTTTTGCCTCTCTAAGGAGATCTTGTCAGCCATCCTATTTAACTTTAACTTCTTTCTTTTGATTTCATTTCCACTCAATGGTTAATGAAAAAAGATTTCACATTTAAAATGTCATGACTCAATTAAAGTTTATAGAAGGTCGTAATTGTTTTGTTCTGTCCTCTTTCCTGTCACTGAGCTAACAACATCATTGCTGTTGCAGAGTGGGTTGAATTAACCTAAGATAAATTTTGTATTTTTTTTTTTTTTTTGCTTCAAGGATTGCCATGATCAATGAATTCATCATTGAGGGTTTAGCTTACTTGGATGAACTTCTCCTATGTTTCAGAAAGTAGGTCTAGTCTGTTTCGAGGTCATACTCAAAGCCTGTTACACATCATAGAAACTGCCAGAACTTACACTCTGTTGGAATAAATCTGTAAACATGTCACATTCTCCTCTCCCACCCCATCCATTTTTTAGATATAAGCTCCTCGAGGGTAGTGACTTTCATTTTTTGTCTTTAAAATTTTGAAGGAGATGAAGTAGCTATACCAGTGAGATAAAGAGATCCACCAAATCAGGTAAGGAAGTATATCTAGGGTGTATCATTCAACTATTAAGTTAAAATGGACAAGGAAACTATTACTTGATTTAATATTATTGCTAGTTCAAACAACTATAGTGCTTGACTTTCAAAGCATTTGTCTTGAAGTTTAGGGAAGACCTTGTAGGATATTTAGAAACTCTCAAACCAGACTTCAGAGTGGGTTGCTAACATAGAACCAAACGGATCATACCAATTTGAAATGAGTAGCTTCTGCAGGGTTGCATTGAGATCTGGTCAAAGTTTGTAATCAGTGAGCAACTGAATAAATAACACATACTCTAGATGTTCATATAAGTATCAATAAATTGTGGCTTCATGTTGAACACAGCATCTCATGAATATTTTCATTAGTTTGAACATATGTTCCATTCTGCCATTTCTTTTCAGATTTTTGTCATTGACCTCAAAATTTCATTAGTAATGTCTGACACTGCTATCTTTGCTATGATTAGAGCTATGCTATGATTGACTTCTGCCTTGGGATGAAATATTGGGGGAGTATAAACAATTCTGCAATTTTTAGTATCCAAATCAACCAAGGAGATGACATATAAGGCAGCCTCTCTAATGGTATTAAACAGGAAGTTGATGTAAATACCATTCTAGGTCTTACATTGTCAAACATCCTTTGGTTATTCCAGATAGAGTTGACTCAGGCATTTTTATATGTTTTGATTGCCTAAATTCTAAAAGAATTATTTCTCTCCCTTCCCCGAACTGCCATCAATAAGATGAAAAATTCAGGACATATGTCTGGATAAATATCTTGGATAGAAGGTGCCTTCACTTAGAATGGAAATGCTAAGCACCAAAGATTTATAACTTGTGGAATGATTTGTCCAATCCCATTATCTTGCAGGCGAGGAAACTGAGGGTCAGAAAGTTTAAGGGATTTGCCCAAAGCCACATAAGTAATTGTAAGTGATATGTTCACAATTTGAACCTAATTCCTTTGCCTTAAATGTAGTGCGCTTTCCACTATATCATGAAGGGATCAATTGAAATGAGTCCTGGCTCAATCCTAGTGATTAATTAGGAGGGGAGGCCCTCTGTAAATGGGTCATTGCAGGTGAAGAAAGCTTTTCTATAGTATACCCCACAATGTGATCTAGGGATGCAGGCAGAAGCAGGAACAAGTCATCTCAATAACTGGACAATAGAATTTGCAACTTCAAAATGCAGTAGATTTGCTTTAGATAATTTTACCCATTCTCTCTCTGGCAAGTTTGCTTTCAGTTAGAATCAGCTAAAAATGCAAGGCTGACTGGACTTGCTCAAGGTCTCTGCTCTGTGGAGGCCCCTGGAGACACAGGATTCCTTCAGAGAGTACTTAAAATTCTTCATCTTCATCATTACCAACTATTCTTTTTAAAGAAAATGCTGGTCAGTGATTCTTTTCCCCTTATTAATTCTTGCAGTTTGTGAAGGAAACTTTTTTTCATTTAGATAACATAAGTCCTCCTATTTCTATACTTTAGTTTAGTTAACTTCTCTTGCAAGTGAGGCAATTCTTTCACAGAGGATGTTGTAGCAAATGAGGACATGTAGCACATGTCCAACTAGAGTGGCCTGTTTATAGCAGTGTCAGGCCTGTAAAGGATTCAAATAGTTTCCACAGGGTGAGAGTAAGCAGTTAGTCAAATTGCCCTTTAAACCGCCAAAATCATATTCTATAGCTCAAGAAATGACTTTTTTTTTTAAAGGCAAGCACTTTCTGTGCTTTTTCCCAAATGACTTCATGTGGGTGGTAACAACAATTGGGAATAATAAATAACACCTTAGCAAAAGACCTGCCAGGCTCTGTGCTTTGTTTATCCTATTGGTTGGAAAGAAGGAAAAGAAGAGAGGGAGATTTTTCTTTGGAGCATATACTTTTCAAATTGAAATTATATTTTTTTAATTTCAAATTTTCTCTTGTATATTTGACACTCATCGTGGGCAGATGACAAAATATAACCCAGGAATTCTTTACCTTGTTTTTGGGACATGGATCCCTTTGGTGAAACTCATGAACCCCTTATAAGATTAATGTATTTAAATGCATAAAATAATACATATAGAACACAAAGGGTACTGATTATATTGAAATATATACATATTAAGTAAAGGCATATGTACAACATATATGTTATATTATACTTTGGTGGTATACTTTTCAGGGTTGTACACATTGATAATAAGGTTGACACATTCATTGCTAGAGCTAGCTCAGGGTTTGGGATACTCTGAAGGAAAATGTGGGAGGGAAGAGGTATTAGAATGACTATCAGACTGAAGATCCACAGAACCATTGTGATGATCTCATTGCTGTATGTCTGAGAAACCTGGACAGTGCCATGCCAGCAAACTGAATCATTTCCATTTGAATTATCTTAGGAAGATATTGAAGATTGGCTGGCAGAGTAAGGTATCAGATAATTAGATACCTTCTTGAATTAAACTGCCAAGTATTTAAACTCTACTGCAGATAGTAACTGATGAGCTGGTCATGTTGTCTGAATGCTAAATGTATGCTTGCCTAAAAAAAAACAACCTAAAATTGTTATATGTAGAATTCACACAAGGCAAGCATTCACATAGTGGACAGGAGAAGCAATACAAGGACACTTTCAAGGTCTCTCTGAAGAACTTTGGAATTGTGTGACAAGGGAGATGCTGACATGTATGACATATCTGTATCAAAGAAGGCACTGTGCTCTATGAGCAAATCAGAAGTGAAGTAGCTTAAAAGAAACTGGAGAAGCACAAATTTAGAAAATCCACCCCAAATGTTCACATGGACCATTTGTGTCCAACCTCTAGTAAAGCATTCCAAGCTTGTATTGGTTTGTTCAGTCAGTCAGAAACACTGTAACTTGATTTTAACATTGTGATGCCATTTTGGTCCCCTTTGAGAATGCAGGATAACAACCAACCAATGTTTCAATATAATTAGTATGCATATATTTGTATATACACATCTTTCTCTCTATAGAGATGCACATTATATAAATGTACATGTGTACATCTAAGTTCATGGAACCCTATCTTACCAAATTTGGTGATCCTTTCCATCCAAAGACTTGAGGAGATCTATGGTCCTTATAGAGGAAGATCTCTAAGTACTCTAATAACAGTTCTTTTGAGTATGGTATTGTGTATCTGAAGTGACACAGATTTAGATGGTTCTTAGCTTTACGTATCTCTGCATAGGTTAGTCAGTTTTTTAAAAATTTTCTGTGCATATTAGAGAGAATTGGAGTTGATGAAGAACCATTAAAAAAAATCAAAGTGACTATCTGGCCTGTACACCTGAAGTTTGGAGTGAAATCAGAGGCTTGTTTTTGAGAGGATACTGACTTTTGTAATAGGACCACAGGATTTAGAGATAGAAGGTCTATTTTAGAAACCACTTAATCAAAACAGAAACTGAAGACTTGCAAATTTAAATGACTTTCCTAAGAGTACAAATCAAGATCCTGCTCTCTTGGAAGATGCTAGCCCAGTCCAGATATGATAAGTTGAGTGAAGCACTAGATATTGCCAACATGGCATTCTTGGGGCACATAAACCTCAAGAATACCTTTCTCCCTTGATAAGTGCCCAGAATATCCATCTAAAGTAATTTCTGAGTAGTCTGGACAGGAACTAATCAGGTGACCAATGTTATGCTCTTCTGTGATAGGTAGTAGTGGCAATTAACATGTGTAGATTAAATTGTGTTTTTTTTTGTGTGATGTTGCTTTTACACTACTGTACACCTATGTGTGTGACAGCAAGTCTTCTGCAATGCCACTGACAGATGTTCATTTTCAGCAATGACCTTGGTCAATCCATATGTTTAGCTTTTTTCATCTTGCAAAGCCATAGAAGTTAAGAGTTCTAGGACATCTCTGCCTAGAATGACCCCTGATTTTCCCTGATATGCTCAAATTCTTGAGGTGCTGATAGTTTATTTTTTGAAGGAAGTTTACTTCCATGAAGCATTAGATGGTTGTGCTATTCTTGGGAGTGTTTTCATGACAATCCTCAGCTCCATATCCTTAAACCCAGTCACTTTTATCTCTATATTCTTGAACCCAGAATTTTTGGTGATCTAGACTGACCAAAACCATATGTTTTGGGGACTAGATTTTTGTCTGGGAGAACTTGAGCAGAGTTTGAATTTCAAGCATTCATATCACCTCTGTTGGGTAAAGATGTATTATCAAGAATTATGCCCCAGCCCAAAATGGAAGAAAAATTTTGTTCGTTTAGACAACTTCATAGTTGTTATTTTTTTTTTTTGTAATTGTTTTTTTTTTTTTGCAAGGCAATGGGGTTAAGTGACTTGCCAAAGGTCACACAGCTAGGTAATTGTTAAGTGTCTGAGGCTGGATTTGATCTCAGGTCCTGACTCCAGGGTGGGTGCTCTATCCACTTCACCACCTAGATGCCCCATTTTTTGGGGTAAGTTTTAAAATTCATTTTAAACTTAAATACAAAATGAGGAAAAAGGAAAAAAAACACATTCTCAGCAGAATATAGGATTCAATATAAAACAATACATTTCCATCCCATAATGACTATAATGTAATAAATACTTTATAATAGATACTACATATTGTTGTTTTCAAACCTGTTCATTTTTGCTTTGCTTCCTTGTAGATTTTCTTTTGTTCTCCGCTGTACACATTTTATTTTGTTTTTCCCCTTCCCTTCCCCCTGAGTATAGATACAACCAGAAATCTATAAACATTTACATATATATGCACATATATTTAAGACCATATTATACTTATTTCTGCGTGTCATGTTTCTCTAGTGATTAGTATCTTCCATCATGAGTCCAAATCTTTTCAATGTTTTTCTAAATCAACTAGTTCATCATTTCCTACATCACAGAATATTTTAGCCCAATTATATTCTATCTGAGAGATTGACTTTGAAATGTCACTCCCTCCCATTTTCTGCATTCTTCTATTCTTAGTTGTATAGGTTTTATTTGTCCAAGAAATTTTACTTTAAAATAATTTAAATTATTCATTTTATAATTTAACAATGTGCTCACTTATAATATAGTTTGAGTTGATTGAATCTGATTCCTTTATATCTTTTCCACCTCAACTCCAGTTTCTTTGAAATTCCTGACCTTTTATTCTTCCAAGTGAACTTGATATAATTTTTTTCTAACTCCATGAGATTTTTTTTTTAGTAATTTCATTGGGGTGACCTTATATAAATAGATTAATTAGATAAAATTATCATTTAAAAATTATAATGGCTTTTTCTATTCATGAACAATAAATATTATTTAATTTTTTAGATCTTTAATTATTAATTATCTAGATTTAACTTTATTTGCATAAAGTATTTTATGATTATGTTTATATAACTCCTGTGTCTGTTTGGCAGGTATGCTCTCAGGTATTTTGTACTATTGAGTTATTTCAAATGATCTAAAACAACATAGAATAATATGACAGACACATACATAGTGTAGTTTCCCTAATTTTTTGATTAAGTCCATTATAGCTTTATAACTTTGTCTGAGATCATGATTACTACCCCATTTTATATAATAGATTCTACTTCTGACCTTTTTTATGTTTATATATATCTCCCATTTTTATAGCATTTCCTGAAAGCAATATATTGTTGAATTCAAATTTTAAAATTTGCTATTAATTTCCATTTTATGAGTAAATTCATTCATTTTACATTCTAAGGTATAATTACTTGTATATTTTCCTCCTATTTTTTCCTATCTTTCTCACCCTATTCCTCTCTCTGCTTTACTTCTGCCTACTACCTTGTCTTCGTCCTATTCCTTAATCTACCTGTCCCTCCAAGAGTTTCTCCCTTATTCTCTCCCCAATCCTCATAGCCCTCTTATTTCTTTCTGAATTTAGAAAACTTTTATACACTTCTAGATTCATATGTTGTTCTTCCTTTACTCATTCCCAATGTAAGGTTTTAGTGCTACCTGCTCTTCCCCCTACTAGTTTCCCCTGTATCAGTTTTTCCTTTTATACTTCATTTGTATGAGATAATTGCTCCTTTTTAATCTTTCCCTACCTTTTTTTTATACAATCACCCTAAGTGGATTAGGTATTGGATAGGGACTTATTTCCTGTATCATAAAAATAGTTAAAATTTAAAAAATTCATAAACTTGCATTGACAAATACTTAAGTCATGAAATATTAACTTAAAATTACACAATGAGAGAAGATTGTATCAAATTGCCCTGGAGAGTAAATTATCTACTCATAGAGTCATTCTCTAGTGTGACTGACTTTCTGTTTAATACCTTTAATATCATATTCAGGTCATTTGTTTTTCAGTTGTGTGCAACTAACTATTCATGATCCCATTTTTGGAGAGTTTTCTTGGCAAAGATAGTGAAATACTTTGCTATTTCCTTTTGCAGTTCATTTTATAGATGAGGAAACTGAGATGAGTAGAGTTATATGATTTGCCCAGAATCGCATAGCTAGAAAGTATCTGAGGACAGATTTGAACTTGCTAAGAGGAGTCTTCCTGTCCCCAAGCATGATACTCTACGACACCTCCCATGATATCATGTTGCTCCATAAAATTAAATTTATTACTCAACATAGGAACATACATTGTGAGGTTGGAGGTGCTCTAGTTCAGCACCATCATTTTATAGGTGAGACAACAGAGACCCAGAAAAGTTAAATGAACTGCTCATGATCACACTGGTAACAAGTGACAGAGCCTACTCCTCTGACTTTAAATCCAGGACACTTTTTTGACCCAACCCTTTCCCCAACATCATAGGATCTATCCCCTGTTAAAAATGTAAATACTCCCAAGGGTTTGGCAAAGGATGCGTTCCCTAAAATCACCCCATATTATTAGTTACCAGTCATTTCAAGTATTTTCCTTAGAGAAATAGTAGCATGTTATACAATATTCCTTTAACTCATAATGATTTTTTAAAGTTCAATCACTTTATATTATCCCAAACAGACATAGAGGAGACTTTTATGCTTTCAGGTCAAGTTCAGTCTCAGAAATCTTCCAAGAATCCCATTTCCTCTTTATGTATTCCTTCTCCCCACAATGCATAGGAGATCTAGAAAATTATGTTGATGGAAGAAGCCTGGGTTGCCCTTTAGTTTATTTTGTTAATCTCATTTATATTAACAGATGAAGAATGACACTAATGGCACATTTTTGAGTAATGGGAAGATTTCATTTAAATCAACATATTTAAGTCCTGATTTATATTAGGTGGTGAGTCTCCATCTGTGTTGAAAAAATCTATGTTGACTGCAGAACTTTGTATCCAGAATGTATGTTAATACGCTTCTCATGGGCAAAATATCTGTTCTTTAAATGCCTAAGAAATAAACAGTTAAGGAAGTTATTGATGTTATTTCTCAGTAGTTCAATTAACAACTAATGTTGCACTATATTCTCTTGATTCCTTTCCTAATCCTCTCAGCTATTAGTATTTGCCTTCTTTGGAAATTGCTTCCTAATTCCCTGTTGTTTCATCCAGATAATGGGAGCTCCTAAGGGCAGGAACTGTTTTGCTTTTGTTTTTATATATTTCCAATGCTTAGAGTGATGCTTTATACATAGGCGCTTTCCTTCAAATCTGAATTAAAAATCCCATCTTTTCTAGGAAGACTTTCTCAATATCCCTTACTTTTAGTGCCTTTTCTTTGATATTATTTTTTTATTTATTCTGCATATAGCATATTTGCTTGCATGTTTTCCCCCCAATTAGATCATTATCTCCTTGAGAGCAATGACTATCTTTTGTCTCTTTTAGTATCCCCTTCAACACTAAGCACAGTGCTCAGTACATAGGAGGCACTCAACAAATGTTTATTGATTGTTCAATTAATAACAGTTTTATTGAATTGAATTCATTTAAGTGAAAATCAGTTAATCAACAAGCATTTTTTTAGTCTTACTGGGGATAAAATGACAAAAATAAAAATTTTCTGCCTTCAGCATGCTTGTATTTTATCAAATAATCATGTAGATAAAATTATTTAGATACAACTATATAGAGACTAAATATATAGATACAACTAATAGGTACAAGACATGATACAATTATATAGAGACAAAAATATATAAATATAAAACATATGGTACAATTGTATAGAAGCAAAATATAGATACAGCTATATAGAAATAAAAATAGGACAGCTAGGTGATGCAGTGGATAGAGCACAGGCCTAGAGTCAGGAGGGCCTGAGTTCAAATCCTGTCTCAGACACTTAATAATTACCTAGCTGTGTGATCTTGGGCAAGTCACTTAACCCCACTGCCGTGCAACACCCTTCCAAAAGAAATAAAAAATAGATACAACTCATACAATCATATGGAGACAAAAACATATAGTTATAGTTATGATTATATAGATACAAAATATATGATACAATTATTTAGAGACAAAACATTATACAATTGCATAGAGACAAAAATATATAGATACAACCTATTGATATAAAATATATGATACAATTATTTAGAGACAAAGACATATAGATACAACTATATAGATATAAACTTTATATAAGATTTTCTTGGGTCAAGATGGTGGAAAGAAGCCAGTCACTGTCCTAAGGTTTCCTGGCTTTCCCTCAGAACCAAGATGTATCAAGCCTCTTAACAGAAATTGGATCCACAAAACCCAGAAAAAGAACCTAGGAGAACATCTACCAACAAGGTCTGTCTCAGGGGAGTGTGAATGAGCCAGGGACAGAGAGCAGAGAGCCAGTGCAGGGGTGGCAGGGTGAGACCCAGGACTAACCTGAGAACAGCCACAGAAACTTTGACTGTGTTGAGCAGTGGGTGAGAAAGTTCCAGCAAGGCTGGAGGGAGAGTTTCTGGGTGTGGCTAGATATCTAGTCAGCTTGACTGGTCTGGAAGACCAGGGCCTTGAACCTCATATTTTCAATGGAGTACCTATGTTTCCAGTTGAGTCCCCTCCCCTACATCCCTATGGGAGAAAGTGGCTCTTCCCAGAACAAGCATAGTAATAGCACCCCACCCCCAGACTCAGGTGTGGGTAGCAGATCTGTGTACTGAGTGAAGAATAAGGAGATTAACTATATAGCTCGAGGACCCAGTCCACATTGTTTGAGGATAATCCAGACCCTACTGCCTCCCCCCTCCCCAAGCAACCAGTTTCCCCTTCTGGACAGTCCACTTGGAGTTACTAGGCCTAGTAAGCAAAACATCTAGGGATTTCAACATCAAATATCTGTGTACCACCCCCCTCCTCCAACACAAGATCCTAGGAAAAGGAAGAAAAACCAATGGAAAGGTGGCTCCATCAAAAGCTATCTTGAACACAAAGATCCTAACTCAGAGAGAGCTAGAACTTCTGAGGAGAATATAAATTGGTCCCCAACCCAGAAAGACTTCTTAGAAGAGATCAGAAAGGAGTTTAAAAATCAACTGGAAAAATTGGGAAAAGAAATGCAAGAGAAAATTAACATCTTGTAAGAGACAATTAACACCTTGCAAGAAGAAAACAAATCTTTGGGAAATGCAACTGGATAAGTGCCAAAAAGAAAACAATTCTCTTGAAACCACAATTAGGTAAATGGAAAACTCCTTCAAAGATAGAATTGATCAATTGGAAAAGGAGTTGCAAAAGGGAAATGAAGAAAATCTCTAAAAAAAAGAATGGAATCTATAGAAACTAATGATGTCATGAGACAACAAGAATCTGTGAAACAAATCCAAAAAATTGAAAAAAATAGAAGAAAACTTCTGTGGCACAATGACTGACCTAGAAAATAGATCCAGGAGAGATACTTAATATCCATTGGACTTCCTGAATACATTGAGGAATTAAAAAAAAGCCAGGATGGATATTTTAGATTTAGTGAAGGAAAATTGCCCCGATATCATGGAACCAGAGGGCAAAGTAATGATTGAAAGAATACATCAATTCCCTCCTGAAAGGGATCCCAAAATAAAAACACCAAGGAATATTGTGACCAAATTCTAGAACTATCAGATAAAAGAGAAACTCCTGTAAACAGCTAGAAAGAAACAAATTTAGATAACAAGGAGACAAAGTAAGGATTACACAGGACCTGGTTCATCAACATTAAAGGATCAAAGGGCATGGAATATGATATTCCAAAGAACAAGAGATCTTGGAATGCAGTCAAGAATTCACTCTCTGGCAAAACTTAGCCTTCTCTTCCAGGAGAAAAGATGGAAATTTAATGAAATAGGAGACTTCCAACTTTTCCTGATGAAAAGACCCGAGCTAAATAGAAAATTTGGATTTAAAACAGGAGACTCAAGAGACGCATAAAAATGTAAAAAAAGGGAAAAGGAAAAAAAAAACTATTATCCAATAAGAAGAAGCTGGATATATCCCCACTTGGGAGAAAGATTCTCATAACTTTTGAGAATTGTAACTCTATTAGAGAGAATATATACTTATCCAGAAGTAATGGACACTCATGACTTGTCTGTGACTCTGATAGAGTGATTTAAAAACTTTATCTCCTTAAAATGGGGGAACAGTAAAGAGATGGGAAGATGGAAGAGATTGAATGGGGTAAATCACATTACAAGAAGAGGTAAAAGGGGCCTATTGCAATAGAGGGTAAGAAGGGAGAAGGTGAGAATCTTTTGAATTTTTCTCTCATCAGATTTGGCTCAAAGAAGGATTAACACACACACACACACACACACACACACACACACACATACACACACACTTAAGTTAAGAAACTTACCTTACATCTCAAGTATTAAAAGGGAAAAGGGGGAGGGAGAGGAAAAGAGGAACTAACAGAAGGAAGGAAAGGAAGAAGGGAGAAAGGGAAAGGGATAAGAAAGGGGAGGAGGATGGATATAAAAGGGCAAACACACTGAAGGAGGTGGTATGCAAAAGCAAAATACTGGGGAATGTGGATAAAGTGAAAAAAGGTGAAAACTAAAAATAGAGGGAAGATAGCATGGAGGGCAATAAAGAGTTAGTAATTGTAACTTCCTTTGATCCAGCATTACCACTACTGCATCTATAGGATAAAAACATCATTTGTACAAAAATATTCATAGCAGCTGTCTTTATGGTAGCAAAGAATTGGAAATTGAATGAATGTCCATCAACTGGGGAATAGATGAACAAACTGTGGTATATGTATGTTATGGAACACTATAGTTCTATTAGAAACCAGGAGGAATGGGATTTCAGAGAAGCATGGAAAGACTTATATGAACTGATGCTGAGCAAGATGAGCAGAACCAGAAGAACATTGAACACACTAATAGCAACATGGGGATGATGATCAACCTTAAAGGACTTGCTCATTCCATCAGTGCAATAATCAGGGACAATTTTAGTGTATCTGCAATGGAGAATACCATCTGTATCCAGAGAAAGAATTGTAGAGTTTAAACAAAGACCAAAAACTATTACCTTCAATTCTTTTTTTTAAAAGTTATCTCTTGTACTACATAATTTTATCTCCAATATTTTAGTTTTTTCAAGAATATTATTTTTCTCTCATCACATTCAATTTTGATCAATGTATAGCATGGAAACAATTTCAAGATTATCAGACTGCCTTCTGTGGGGGGGTGGGGGGAGGGAAGGGAGGGTGGGGGAAAATTGTAAAATTCAAAACCTTACAAAAAGGATAGGTAGAAACTACTATTACATATAAATGGAAAACAAACAAAATATTTATATAAAATAAAAAAAAGATTTTCTTGGGAGTAGGTAGGGGAAGGGAGGTACTAGCAGCTGAGGGCAAAGACCTTCTGTAGGAAATGGTGCAAGCTTGAGCTAAGCATTAAAGGATCTTAGGAATTCTAAGAGTTGGACCTGAGGAAGGAGTGCATTATTGCATGCATACAGATAGGAGATAGAATGCAATATGTAACAAATCATAAGAAGCCAGTTCAGTAGGACCAAAGAATCAATTGATTGAATGGAATCAAGTGATGAATGGAAGTAAAATGAAAAGATTTGAATGCTAGGAGAGGAGTAGACATTTGATCTTAGAGGTTATTGAGAACCATTAGAATTAACTGAGCAGGGAGTTGACAGCAAAATAGCATACTAAAAACATGGGAGCAAGGACACATCCTTGTTTCACTTCATTGGTGAGCAAGGACTCTTGAGAGCATCTTCTACTCTCCAGAACCTGGACAAGTGTGCTATCAGTAAATTGATGTGCAATACTGATGAATTTCTCAGATAACCAAATTCTGACATAATTTTCCATAAACCCTCACGAGTGATAGTATCAAAGATGTTATATACGGATGTATACAAGTGTGTATACAGATCTCTGTTTTGCTCCTGGCATTTTTCCTGAAATTGTTGGGCAGCAAACACCATATTGACTGTTCTTTGACCTTTCTGGAGCCACATTGGTTCCCTGAGAGGTGACCATCTTCCAAGTGAAGGATCAGTCTATTGTGAAGTACTCTGGGAAAAAATCTTACCATCAAATGACTATGATTGTGACAGGACAATCTATTCCTTTTACCTGTATAGAGATGGATGATGGCAGCATCCTTGAATTCTTGGGGGATTACCTCCTCATGCCATATAACCTGGGAAACTTCAGTCAGATTTTGAATGAATAATGGACCCTCACCTTGTAGATATCAACTGGGATAGAATCAGCACCAGGTGCTTTGCCACTTGAAAGGCATCTGAAGTTATTCAAAACCTCTTCTTCATTTGGAACTTCAGCTAGGATCTGATTGACTTCAATTTGAGGTAAACATTCAATGGCTCCTGCATTGATTAATGATGGTCTGTTAAGAACATTATGACAGTACTCAGGCTATCTCTTTAGAATCATGTCCCTATCATTAATCAATGTGGATCCATCAGCACTGAGTAGTTGAGATGCAACAAAAGTCTTTGGCCATAAATAGCCTTCAGGGCATCAAAAAGCATTTTGGTTTGCTATTGTCTGCATAAAACTGAATTTCATCTGTCTTCTTACTGAGTCAAGAGTCCTGCATCTCTAAGCTTCTCTTGTACTTTATTTTTGATGGAATTAAATGCTGCTGAAATGCTGAAATGGATGAACTATCCTGCTGGGAAACTCTTGGAGTTCTTGTTTTTCATTTAGAAGCTTCATTTTCATCAAACCAGTCTTGATGCTTGCTAATGTTCTGGCCCAGATGAGCAAATGCAGTGCTGTACACCAGATCTCTGAAAGTTTCCTACTCCTTTTCTGATTCCACTATTGTCAACTGTATGTTGGCTCAGTTTCCCCTCCAAATTAGCAATAAACTGTTCCTGCTCAGAGAGACACTTTAATCTCTCTTAATGTTAATTCTTCTAGTATTCATTTTGTTTTGGGGCTGCACTTTGGTTGAATGTGAATACTTAGCTTAGAGAGGATGAGTCTGTGATTAGTACAAAACTCTGCACAATACATTGCTTTTGCCACTCTCACAGCCTGTCTGTCTTTTCCTGTGGCCACATAGTCTAATAGATGCCAACATTTGCTATGAGTGAGCATCCAGAAAGTTTTATTACATTTAGGTAAATGGAAGACAGTGTTTGTAATGAGAAGCTCATGAGATGTGCAAGTCTTCAGTAGTAGGTGACCATTGCTGTTGTTGTTTCCAATTCCATTCCTCCCAAGGATTCCTTGCTATGTCTGATAATCTGAGCCTACTCTAGCATTAAAGTCTCCCAGAATTATAAGCTTATCCTCTTGGTACACTGATGATAAAGGGTCTCCAGGTCTTCATAAATTTTTTCTTTAACTTCATCAGTGTTCATCATTGTAGGAGCCTAGGCACTGATGATGGTTACATGACATTCTTCTGGAAGTGGCAATGTCATTGCCATGAGCCTGTCATTCACTCCTTTTGGTAGGCATTCAAGAATGTTGGCTAGATTAATTTTGTTAGTTTGTTTTTTTTTTTCTTTTTGCAAGGCAATGGGGTTCAGTGACTTGCCCAAGGTCCTGCATCTAGGTAATTATTAAGTATCTGAAGTCAAATTTGAACTCAGGTCCTCCTGACTCCAGGGCCAGTATTCATTTGCCAGCTTTGTTTTACTTAGGGCTGCTATTTGGATATGATACCTCCTGAGTTATCTCACAAGAGTTGTTCGTCTTTCAGGTATATTGGATCTTATGTTGTCTATGAGTGAGTGCACATTCCATGCACCGATGGAGAGTGAAATCTTCTTTGAAGAAATATTCATAGATATTTGTGTGTGTGTGTGTGGGTGTCTTGACAGAACTGTGGGATCCCAGTCTGCCATGGTAATCAGGTTAGGGTTGGGTAAGCACCTCACCTCAGAAGATGAGCAGTATGATCCTTAAAAGGACTGCTCAGTCACCCAAGGGGCTGCTGAATCTCACTTCTGATTTCAGTACTGAAATGACTCTATGGTTTGGGCTGCTTATGTGTAGGTTTGTGACTACAGTTCCCATTGTATCTGCACCTGCTACTTCATCACTTGCTGTCACCACAGGACTTGGAGGAATGATAAAATTCCTCAAAGGAATATAGGAATGGGGTATAATGTTCATTCAAGGAAGATTAGAACCTTTGGTATGAGGGCTGCTGAGCCCTTTTCAGGGCTCCTTTCCACTTTGATGTTCATCTGAGACAACTAATTCTCACCTGTGGCTCCAAGAAATTGTAGCATGCACAGTGACCACACTCTGGTAAACTGTTTCTGTAGGCAGCCTAAACCAGGTTGGTAGCTGAGAGAGTCTCAAACTCAATGGTGAGTCGTGAGAGAGAGTGTCTACCCCAAGTATGTGAAGTCTTCCACTGGTGTAATGGGCAGATGAGAACACTTCATTCCAATGATCATGAAGTCAACTGAAGCAGGTGCTGTGGGTCACTTAGAGCTTACTTAGACATGGAAGACTCCAAGATCATCCACTACATCTAGAGCCATCACCAGTTGTCCTGACTCTGTCTTGCCATGCTGGATCATGATGACTTTGGAAGAGAGAGTGAGGTGGATGATTTCATGCAACAATACCTTACTTAAAATCTAATTTAAGCATGCATCAAAAGATACCCATATTTTACCATTTTACCATTTTACCAATTCAAAGGATAACCAAAGGAAGACAACTGGCTGACAGCAAAGTCTTGACACTGAAAGTTAAACACAGGTAGGGATAGGTTTAATCAAAAAGCTTTGCTCCAGTGGTGTCACCACAGACATTGTTGAATAAGCATCCGTTTATTGGAAGAAAGGGGAAAGTCTTAGGTGGTACTGAAGTCAAATGCTGAATCCAAATTATAAGTTTTCATAGGACCTGCTTATAGGGGATAGTAAGATTCATCAAAAGAAGAAGGAAATCTACAAATTGTACAAAACCTTCACACAACTGCCAAATGGATTAAAGTAGAACTCTTATGTCATTCACCTTTTTAAGATACTTTAGTGGTTCCATATTTCCACTTATATTAAATGCAAATTTTTCTATTTCACATTGAAAGCTTTCAAATTTAGCTCTGACTGGTCTTTCAAAACTATTTTTACATTTCTTCTCCTCATGCATTATAATTTTTCATTTAAACCTGTCTGTTTGATACACACTTCATTGCATCTCTCATCTCTGTGCACATACTATTCTTTTTTTTAAAAAAAATTTTTATTTAAGGCAACGGGGTTCAATGACTTGCCCAAGGTCACACAACTATGCAATTATCAAGTGTCTGAGGCCAGATTTGAACTCAGGTCCTTCAGACTTCAGGGCCAGTGCTCTATCTACTGTGCCACCTAACCACCCCACATGCTGTTCTTAAGTTCTTCTTTTTTATCTTTATCTTTTGGAAACTATAGTTTCATTTAAGACAGTTCAAGTGCTATGTCCCATTTGAGGACTTTCCCAGTCCTCCAGTTATTCATATTCTTCCTCTTTTCCCCACCTGTCAGTTATTAGTTCTCATCTTCAAAAAAAAAATCTAAAAATTCATTTTGTGTAAATTCTATACTTATTTCTTTGGATGCATGTTGTTTCTCTCAAGAACATTTCCAGGGGGCAGGGAAAGAATCCAGGAGGGCATTTCATTTTTTTCTCTGTATCTCAGCACTCAACATAGTGCCAGACATATGGTGGTTAATTAATAAATGTTTGTTGAATTATTTAGGTTACACTAGTAAACAGCATGATAACAAAGCAAGAATTTCCTGAAAACAGGACTTGAAGAGTATATAGATTCTCAGAGTCAAGAATATGTAGTGAAAACAGTACATCAAACCTCATTTACTCATTCATGGGGCCTGTCCAAGATGAGATCATTAAGAGAGTATGAGGTAAGTGAGGATTTGCTCCAGAGTAACAGATGGACTTTTTGAGGTCTCTCAACATTCTTTCAGTGTCAGATCCTGTATAGGCTCAAGTAGTGGTCAGAAAGTATGAACATTTCCCTTTATTTCTTTTTCCATTTCATTGTCATTGATCTGTATAGGTTTTTAACTGATTATTCACACTGATTCTGAAATATTCATATTTTACTTTTCTATCTCTTTCCTTCTCTCTTCTTCCCATCCAGCACCCATTTATGATGTTTACTCTTTCTCTCTTTTTTCCACCTTTCAGTACTCTTCTTGTCAAATGTTCAGTAAAAATAATATTTCAGAAGATGAATGGAATGAGAAGAGTTAGGGCCCAGAAGAATTGTGTGGTCTAATGAAAAAGGCACTGGATGAGGAATCAGGAGGCCTGATTCATATCTTAGCTCTGGTGCTCATGGACAGTGTGATCTTGGGAAAATTACTTCTCAGCCTCAAAGATTCTTCATCTATCAAATAGGGGTTGGGAGTGATCTCTATACTACTAATACTTCATGATTATGTTCCTTATATCTCTGATATTATTATTCTATGGATTCTTTTAAATAATTCTTTTAAAAACTATGAACTTAAGCATCAATAAATGTATACATTTCAGTATAAAAGAACAGAAAAGAGGATTGTATAAGACACTGAATGTCTCTTATGTATAGCTTTAAAAAATATATTATTTTAACAAAAGCATGTCAAACCTTTCTGACTTCCCTTTGTCTTATTTTGAACTTCCTTCTCTATCCTATTTCTAAGTATTTCCTTGACATTCTTTTCTTTCCTTCATTTTTTTACAATATCACCCTGATTTATTGTCCTCTTCAAAATTCCCCCCAAAAGTTATCCATTATAAAAAATTAAATATAATTAAGCAAAACAAACCTATATATTGACAATGTTTGAAAATGTATTTTTCACTCTAAACTTCTGGGCCATCACCTCTCTACCAAAAGTCAGGAAGCATATATTATCACTGGCCATCTGGAATCAGATTGATCAATTGCATTTATCATATTTCTTAAACTTTTTTAAAAAGTTATTTTACTTTATATTATTGTAATCATTGTTTAAATTGTTTCCATGCTGCTGTATATAGTAATTCATGCAAGTCTTATCAGGTTTCTCTGTTTCTCATTTCTTATGGAGCATACAGTGTAATATTACTATTCCTTTAGAAATTATGAAGAGGATGGATTCAGAGAAACCTGTTGAATTTTTCTCTTCTTTCATTAATTTACTGAGACATACTGGGAATAAATTTCTGTTATGTGCCAAGTACTATGTCAGGACCTAGGAAAACCACTAAGAAGAAGTAGACAAGATAGGCTGTGGGAGGTCCTTGAATAAATACCAGGATCAAGAATTTTTACTTATGTAGATGATGATGTTTTGTCCTTCATTCTTTTTTTTTAGGTTTTTTTTTTCTTGCAAAGCCAAATAGGGTTAAGTGGCTTGCCCAAGGCCACACAGATAGGTAATTATTAAGTGTCTGAGGCCAGATTTGAAATCAGGTACTCCTGACTCCAGGGCCAGTGCTCTATCCACTGTGCCACCTAGCTTCCCCTTGTCCTTCATTCTTGAAGAAGACCGTGACATCAAGGAAGGTGATACTTTGACAAGCACATGAATTGGATTTGAGTGAGGGGGAGCTGTGCTTAGTCACCAGCCTCACTTTCTCATCCAGAACCATTAGGGTCCAGGGGCCAGATATGAATCAGGATGACTGAAGATAGCTCTGGATAATAGGGAACAATTGAGAATATTTGAGTGGAGCAGTGCATTAGGAAGATTACTCAAGAAGTTGTGTGAGTTATGGACTGGAGAGGGAATACAATGGAACCAGGAAATCAAATTAGATTATTATTGCAATCATCTAGGTGAGCAGAGATGAGAGTCAGAACAGATATAAACTGTGAATGTTGATAGGAGAGGATGATTATAAGTGATATTGCAGAGGAACAATTGACATTATTTGGTAAATCTGTGGTAAGGAAATAGAGTCAAAGAGGACTTCATATTTATGAGTTTGGGTTACTAGTTGTAACTCAAAAGAAATGGAGGAATTATGGGAAAAGATTGGTTTTTGGAGAAAGACAATGAATTAAATTTTGTTCATATTGATATTGTATTATTAGTGGTGCATCCAGACAGAGATTCATTGACTAGTGAACCATTGTGTGTATATAGAACTGCATCTCTGGGAAAGGTTGCGATGGGTATAGACACTTGGTAGTCATATACCTAGGGATGATAACTAGTGCCACGGGAAAAGGTGAAATGACTAAGTGAGAGAAAAGACAGGAGGGTTAAGGATAGAACAAATTTAAAGAATGGGAGATGGATGAGGAACCCATAAAAGAGACAGTGGTATGTTTAGAAAGAGAATTGTGAGAATACAATATCATAGAATTCAAGGGAAGAGAAAAAACGGGATAGTCAATTATGTCATTTTTTATAGAGATTGGTGAGTTAAAAAGTTCATTGAATGTAATGATAAAGAAGTCTTTAGTAATCATGGAGAGAGTTGTTCCTATAGCTTTATGGGGAAAGAAACAAAGATGTTAAGGTCATTCATTGTATACTGGGCCATCACCAGTCATCCTGACTTTCACTGAACTTATATGACTCAGGAAGAAAGAGTGAAACTAGTGACTCTATGCAACTTTACCTCACATTCAATTCACTCACAAGTCAAGATATTCCTCAGGGATTGTCACTGGTTTTCTTTGAAGACCACCACCACCAACAACTTGCCTGGTATTGTGCTGGGTGCTGGGTATACAAAGAAAGGCAAAAACACATTGCTTATCATTTAGGAACTCACATTCTAATGGAGGAGACCAAGTATGAAAAGTTTACCTATGAGATTTGTTCAGTGTAAATGAAAGGTAATCTCAGTGGAAAGGGATTGGGGAGGAGGAGGAAGAAAGTACTGGGAAAGGTCACCTTTGCAAGAGGTGGGATTTTAGATGTTACTTGAAGGGAGTCAGGGAAACCAGAAGGCAGAGATTAAGAGGACAAAGGATTCCAGACATAAGATTGCCAGTAAAAATGCAGTTAGACCTGTTCAATGGAAAGAAAGGAGCTCAGTGTTACTGTATCACAGAGAAAGTGGAAGGGAGTAAGATTTAGGAAGATTGAAATGGTAGGAAGAGGTCAGGTTATGAAGAGATTTAAGTCAGAGAATATTATATTTGATCTTGAAGGCAATGGGGAGCTCCTGTTGTTCATTGATTAGTGTGGTGACATGGTCAGACATGTTCTATTTTATTGTTACTTGATTTCTCACAAAGTCATCATTCCCTTCCCTTAGCTCCATTTTGCATTTTAAGGAATTATTTTCTTCAGAGGGCTTTTGTATCTCCTTTTTCATTTGATCAATTCTGCTTTTTTAAGGCATTCTTCTCCTCATTGTCTTTCTTTTGGTTTTTTGTATCAGACCTGTTCTTTAAGGAAAAGCACTTTGGCAGCCTTCTTTGGAAGATGGATTATGGAGTGGGGAGAGTCTTGAGGTAGAGAGATTAACCTGTAGAATACTGTAACAATCCAGGTGTGTGGTGATACAGGTCTGCAACAGGTCGGTAGCTTTGAAAATGAAGAGAAGGGGAGATATATTGGAGAAATATCATACAGCAAGAAGGGAGTAATTTATATTATAATTTCTCTTGCATTTGTTTTCTCTTTCCCTTGTAGGCTATATATTCCTTGAAGGCAATAACTTTTGTTTTTATGTTTCTAGGACCTATATATTTGCATATAGTATAAAGTTAATAGATATTTGCTGAATTAAAATGAACAAATTAGTAGCAGCAAGTTTCTAGATTCTTTTTGCCTTATTAGAAAAAGTTTTGATTTACTCACTCTTTGAACAATATTTTGGCTGCTCTTCTAAGCAATCACTTTAACATGAGTTAGATTACTGTTGGGCTTTATTGAGTCCACAGTCAGAAACGGAATTAAACAGATGTTTATAAAACTATGTTGACTGTTGTGGCAGTTCAGAAAAACCTCTGTCTTTTTGGATCAAGACTTTCTAGACATTCACTTTTTCCTTGCCGGGGCTCTCTATCTTTTCCCTTTTTTGACCTCTCCCTCTCCCCAATATCTGGCTAGAAACTTTAGTACTCTATATATCTTGTTATGGTATCTCTCTGCCTGTGATTGGTGAGAACCTAATCAGATGTGCCTGAGTGAGACCCTGCCTCATCCTCTAAAAATCTTCCTTTTGAATGCCTGAGCAGCACTGTTGTGTTGGATATGATCCAGATTTTCCAGTGTAAACTGAGAGGAGTTTGAAGAGACTGGCATAATCAGAGTCCTCTTCCTTCCCTTCCTCCTCCTCTGAATAGTGGATAAAAATCTTAAACTTGATTTGGGATTAAATCCTGTCTCAGACACTTAGCAATGTGACCCTGGACAAGTCATTTAACTTCTTTCAGGCTCAGTTTCCTCATCTGTAAAATGGAAATAATAGAAATATCTCACGGATTTTTTGTGGACACCAAATGAAATAAACTGTTTTACAAAACTTAAATTCCTACATAAATGCTAACTATTATAAGATCATCTTTTCTGAGACTCAAAGATGTAAACCTGTCTCTTTGGAGACCTAGTTGTATCCTTTTTCCTCTGGTGACTATAATCCAAATTGATTCTTGCTTCTATCCCGTTATCCCAAACACCTCTAGCTATTTCATGTTAAGCCACAAAGTTTTCTTGAATGCATAAAAATGTACCAAATAAAAGTCTGTTTATTTTATTTTATTTATTTTTAGTTTTTTCAAGGCATGGGGTTAAGTGGCTTGCCCAAGGCCACACAGCTAGGTAATTATTAAGTGTCTGAGGCTGAATTTGAACTCAGGTACTCCTGACTCCAGGGCTGGTGCTCTATCCACTGTGCCACCTAGAAGCCCCCAAATCTGCTGATTTTAGAATACCATTCTTCTCCTGTGAAAATCTCTTAAATTCCCTAAAGCAGATGTAATGGACTGATACAAATGATATTTATTGATAGTATTTCTAGTCTGTTCTTCACTATCATCAGGGAGTAGTAGTGTGGATAGTAGATAGTATTAAGAGAAAAAAAATTAAAAAATCATCACAGGGTCAGCAGGTGACACAAGTCCTTGGGTAAGTCACTCAACCCCATTGCCTTGCCAAAAAAAAGTTATCACAATTTACTTGGGAATAATAACTCACATTTGTATAGCACTTTCAAGTTTACAAAGTTGAATATATGACATATATAATAATGCATCATATGGTTCCTTTCATATACTTTTCTCAAAGATGCTTTCTACAAAGGTGAAAACTATTTTGGTGAAGGATTTCATCAACCTGAAAAAATAGACACTGTGTTGGTAGTTATTTTTACTTCTCATTCATTTTTTAGGAAGAAATAATTTCATTAATTTTTTAAAATGGTACACTTTTTTCAAATATTTTGAAAATTGATCCTTTAATGTCCTCAAAACATATGTTGGTTGGAACATGTGTGCACTTGGTTTGATATGTGCACTTGGTTTGATATAGCTGCTCTTTCCTTCTTTCATGCCATCTCTACTTTTTCATAGTTGGATAGCACCTTGGGGCCTGTGCTGTTGAAATCTCAATATGATGATACCATTGTTCATGAAAAAAAAAACAGTTTGCTTCACAAATGATATTCTGTAGCAGACCATATTTTTATATGTAAATGACTGAAAGGTGCAAAGAATACAAACTTGTTTGTCTACTATAAAAAAGTTGACAAATTTGATTTGGCTTAGCAAAATGCAACTTTCAGGGTGCTGCTCCAAGCCCAATTAAGATTATAAAAGATTTTGGGTGGCTAGGTGGCGCAGTGGATAGAGTACCGGCCCTGGAGTCAGGAGTACCTGAGTTCAAATTTGGTCTCAGACACTTAATAATTATCTGTCTGTGTGGCCTTGGGCAAACCACTTAACTCCATTGCTTTGCAGAAACTTAAAAAAAAAATTATAAAAGCTTCTTTATTAGAAACAAGAGATATCTCTGTCCAGCCTCTAATTATTAATAATAATTGAAACATAAACAGGAAGATGTGTATTAGTTATAAACATATGGGATTATTCTGCAGATACTTTTGGCATTGTATATGCTAATTGCATTGAACCCTGGAAAACTCCAATGTTTCCTACCTGAACCTCAGAAATTAAAAAGGAAAAACCAAGTGAATGAAGAATGCCTATTGTGATATTAGTTGGATAAATTGGTACATTATATAGAGTAAATTAGATCATTTAATCTTGAACAGTCAACTACTAGCTACACAATGCATAGTGTGTGTGTGTGTGTGTGTGTGTGTGTGTGTGCGTGCGTGTGCGTGTGTGTGCGTGCGTGCGTGTGTGTGTGTGTGTGTGTGTGTACTACATATATTATGTACCATAGCTCTAATATTATCTGTTTTCAGTAGATAGTGAGTAGGACCTATTTCATTTAACAAATTATAAAGTTTTTTCAGTGACCTCAAATTACTATTTAAACTAGAACCTTATCCCTTTAGCATAATTACTTTTCCAGTGATCCTCTATGACCAAAAATTGTGGGATGCCACAGTTTTCAAAGAATTAAAATTATGGATTGTCCAGAGGGCAGTGGAGACAAATATGGTGGCTGTGAATAGACAACATATAATCAATGACAAATTGTTCTGAGAAAATGGTATAAAAGATATCATTAATGAGATATGCATCTGGAAAGGACCAATGTGTAGCCCTTGATAGATTGAATTTCTCAGCACATTCAGTGAGCCTCTGTGCAGATGTATAGAAGAACAAGAGAAGACTCAGACAGGATGAGAAGGTAAAGATCTGCACTGTTGGAGAGAGTAACCACTTTGATGGTCATAAGTAAATAATCAAAGTTTTAGAGCTGGATGCAGGATTGCTGTGAGGTTCAAATGAGGGAATGGCTATAAAGCAATTTACAAACCTTAAAGAGCCTTATAAGTGACAGTTGTTGATGATATTGTTGTTATCCTGTAATGACCAAGTCTCCAGTCTAGTTGTGATTTCATGTTCTGAACCTTCTGTTGACCTTCTGTTGAGCTCAAACAAAGTTTATAGAGTTATACAGTCATATACTGGCAAATATTTAACAACCAGGATCTCTTGGGGGAAAATGTATGCATACATACTTTTGAGTGTAATCTGAATTATTAACATTTTCCTAAGTCTAGACAATTAACAAAACAATCAAGCCTTGATTTTTAATAGTTGTGATTTCTGAGATATGAATAAATACTCACACTGAACATTTAATAAACTAGTTAGAGTTGACTTCAGCACAACCTGGGTGGAATTGGTCTCAGAGGCTATTTAGTCTAAGCTCCAGTTTTTTATATATGTAAAAACTGAGGCTCAAGGAAGGTAAGTGACTTACCCAGGGTCCTACATGTAGTAGATGACAGAGGCAGAATTTGGACCTATAAACTCTGACTTTAGAGCTAATGTATCTTTCACTGGCCAAGTACAAATCCACTGGGTGCTGAAATCTAAAAAAATACAATTTCATATGCAAATATTAAAAGGATTTTCTTGAATTAATATTAAAACTTTGAAAATTATATAAGTAGCCATGGATTGAGAGTAAGAGAGAAATAGTCCTGGGACAAGGGAGAAAATCACAGGGAAACATATTTACTTTCAAAGTACTGTGAAATGGATTGTCCATAGTTCACTAATTAAGTTGATGGTGTACCTGTTGCAGATGAAGCCTAAAATTTAAGTCATTTTATATTGGTAAAGGTCTTTCCCAGCATGGTCAGCTTAATTCACCAGGGTCTGAAATAAATCTAAAAACTGATAACATAAATATCCCTTTAAAATAAGAAAGTGTTTTCCCCTTCATGTAAGATGTCATGAAGCATATGGTTCACAGGGCAGGAGATCAGAGAAAGTGCTATAAATTATCCAACAGTAAGAATGGTAATTTCCTGGGGCTGTTTTTCATTGACAATGCAGATGTTGGTCCCTGATTCTGTTGGTTCCAGCTGAAGCCATTATAATCATTGTAATGGGTGTGTGTGTGTGTGTGTGTGTGTGTGTGATGATTTTACAATGTTGTGTCACCCTGTTATCTAGGGAATACCATCAACCCTTCAGACCCAAGTGAGATGCACAGACAGATTTATGGCTATCCTGTTCAGTCACATTGCATGCAATTCTGAGATCACACCCTCAGATCAAGTAATGGAACATGGGGACTATCAGAACTTGAAAAGCAAAAATGAATGTAAATCTTGAGACTCTCCCCATACCTTGATTCTCTAAAGAGGATGTGAAACCCCCATCATATAGAAGATTATATATAAACACATGTATATACTATATAGATTATATTATATATGGAAGCTTTCTTAGAAAATTTTGTGTATATATATATATATATATATATATTTATGCATACAGCTTATCATACTCCATACTCTGTTACATTAAGGACATTATTCTTATTGATCCCTCTCAGATAAGAATTTATAAGATCAACAGATATGGTAGCACAATCCCTGAAACTCTTAGATCACTTTAGTTTGGGGATCATAAGGTATAGTGGGACTAAAGTTAATTGGTTGCCCTTACTAAGATTGGCACCAATATGGTAAACCCTTAGGAGTTTCAAGAAGTGCCTTCTAAAAGAGAAATCTAGGAATAAAAACCAAACAATTAACTTTAAGGATCAGGGGGACACTAGGCTGTGTAATGAGGGTGAACTAGTCATGTCAGAAATGGAGAGGGTCAGTGCTTCCATGATGATGCATTCATTCAACACAATCATTGCACACCTTTGTAGGAGGCATTATAGAAGTTGAAAAGAAGGATAAGAGTTTGGTCTTTGACCTCATGGTGCTTAAAATCTAATAGAAAAATCTAGATTTAGTTATCTTTCTATTTCTCAGAGGAGAATTTTGAATTTACCTTTTTGGTTCTAAAAACCAAAACTGTTATTTGAAGTTGGATTGGAGATTAGTGAAGATGGACCTTTGAAATGAATCTTCATATGTGTCTCTTTTCTTAGCAGCAACGATGGCAGTCTGGTGAATCTCTTTCACTTGATCTAATACTCAAGGGCCTGAGAGATCCTGCTAGATTTGACTCTTGATTCATATCTTCTTCAACATTTGCAAACATCTATATGGGTACAATGAAAGACTGTTAAAGGTTTAAAAAATGACTTTCTGGAAAAAAAATATCTATGACACACTTTCAAGTCTAATCTGCATTATTACCATTTTTGACTCTTTAAGTCAACAATCAGCTAAACAAAAAAATCAAGCCCTGATTTATGATGTTTTGCTGATTTCTGAGGTATAGATGCTTCATTTGAAAGCTTAGCAAATAACTTTCTGGGGCCTGGTACTACTTATACTGGTATAGGTTACATCTCCTCATGGTTCTTCATTAAAGTACTGACCAAAGAACAACAACAACAACAACAATGATCTCTTTCTTACTAACCCTTTGATGAGTCAGGCTAAATCTTGAATGTCAGATATATTATTTATAGGCAAGTTGGGCAAAAAGAATCATTTCCCTTTCATTTTTCTTTAACCGTTAACTGGGAAAAGGAACTATTAGTATTAATAACTGACATTTAAAAAACATTGTAAAGCTCTAAAAGCATATATATTATATAATTATGCATTCATAAGTTATGTTGATATATTATTTTATTTATTTATATATATTTAATTATTGATATATTTATTTTTATTGATATATTATTTTATATATATGCATACAAACACAGATATATATTTAATCTTCTTTGAACTTCACAACAACTCTAAGAGATAGCGATATACGATACACATTTTATAGAAGAAGAAACTGAGTCTCAAAGAAGTTAAGTGACTTGCTTCAGCTAATAAATGTCTTGAGGTGATATTTGAATGCAGATAATCTTGATTCCATGTGTAGTGCTCTAGTTTTACCTCCTCCCAAGATTTAAATTCAGCTTAACATGTTGTGAAACAATGTACATTAAAAAGGACTAATTTAAACAACTTAAATATTTGTATGAATGAATAAGCATGTAAAAAAGAACATTTGTTTTCAAATTCCTTGGCAGAGCAAAAGTCATTTGTCTTTAGTTAGATTTAAGAAAATTCTTCATATGCATAGTGCTCTCTGTATTGGGGTATGAATTACATTGTCTGCCAGTGACTGCTATACCTGTGACAGTTTATTACCTACCTAGTTCCTGTCTTGGTTTCCCTGATGAGCTTACAACATGTGTCACTGTAACTTATGAGAGGAGTTGAGTGGAAAAGTTCTTCAAAAATGAGTCATTATGACTATTTGATTTTCCAAGATTTTAAAGTCAAGGCTGTTAAGTACTCAAGGAGCCAAGAAGGAGGGAGAAAAAAAAAAAGATTTATGCCAGGCTGATGGAAAGATTGTGTGAACAGCAGTGGCAGTCTAATGATTTGCTCTGGAAAATGAATTAAGCTTAATGTTCACTTAAATATACACTATTTGTAGCTTAATTAAAGTGGAATTAATGCATGTTCTTTCAAAATAATGTGATGGCTATTCAGAGAGGAACAAGATAAAGAGGAGATGCCTTCCAAGTAATGTGGTGTCATTAATAGAAAGGTTATTGGACCATGAGTCAGGAGACCTGGAGATGAATCTTGGATTTCTCTCACTAAGTAACTATGTGATCTTAGGCAAGTGACTAAACTAGGTGACTTGTAAGGTCTCCCCACTTGTCATTTTCTGTGAGCAAATTCAGATAAAGGAGAGGTTTGTGCAGACAAGTTTCTCTCTATTGCCACACTTCAAGAAAGAATTCAGGGATAAGTCTATTCCAGAAATCTTCTGGTTCAGAGGTCCTGAATTTTTAATTCTACAGAGGAAGCTCCCTTTGTCATCAGATTAAATTTCATAGACTTTAAAAAATGTTATTCAGTGTGAAAATTTTTCTTCTTTATGTGTCCCACAGCCAGGATATGGAACCTAAGATGAGCTGAAGAGAATGAGGGATTCTTAGGGAATTGCAAAGACATTATTGAAAACTTTCAGGGTCCTTGGCCCTTATTCAGGAAGCCTTGAGCTGGAATGTTGGTAGCCAAATTACAGGAGGAAAGAGACCTTTTGCCACGTAACCTATTAGAAGTCTGAATCCAATTGCCTAATGTCACTTCCCCAAATTGCAGAAAGACTTTTATTCTGTTAGAACCATCTCTTCCCTGACCTTGGTCAGCTTGTTAAAATGGATATGAATGCTGGGTAGAAAATAAATCTTCAGATAGTTGTTTGACTGATAACCTTTGGTAGGTTTACATGTTAAATAAGACTCAGATATTGGATTTGTTCTGAGTAGAGATTGTGATCATTAAGGGAGAGGATTGCTCCAGACCAAATGGGGATGATGCTTGCCAGGAATAGGAGTGGTCTTGGAAAAGACAGTTTATATTCATGTGATCTAAGAGTCAAAGCAATTTTTGAGTAGTATTTGTCAATTAGTAAGCATTTCTTAAGGCCCTACCATGTGCAAAGACATTATGCTAGGTTCTGGGTATGAACATAAAGAATGAAACAGTTCCTATTCCCATTTCCTTAAACTTCTTACATCCTATGATCTACTCTTTTTCCTGTACCTCATATTACCCACAAGTGACCCACTCGCTAATTAGAAACTTTGACATTCCCCATCTGATCCTTTCATCATTCCACTTTTCCTTATGCCTTGACCTTTCTAAATCTATTCTTTGCTTTTATCAAGACCTCCAGTTCCTCCACTCTTAAGTCCTATTTCCTGCTCTGACTTCACTTTCCTCTCCAATTTCAATCCCTAGTTGGCCATTTCAACTCTATACTGGCCTCTGCTCTTGAATTCTTGCCCCTATTCCGATTCACACTCACCTCTTGCCAAACCTCTGAGTGCTATTCCCACCACCAGTGCCTCCTCTGATCTTCATCACAAGCTGCTAAAATCAGCTAGGTTAAGTCTGAGTATATTAAAAATCATGTAATCCAATCTCAGTCATGTCTTTTGTGCAAAGTCATTTTATGCTATCTTGATTCCCTATCTCAATTTGCTAAGAAGTCATTCTAATCCTTCTCTTCCATACTCAGTGCATTGGTAGAGGGAATCTCCATACAGATAGCCAACATTAAAATCCAGCTCAAATATTTACTAGCTCTATGACCTTGGGCAAATCATTCCATCTTTGTTTACCTTAGTTTCCTCAACTATATTGATGGGGATAAATAGCACCTATCTTGCAAAGGTAGCTTTGAGGGACAAATGATGTATTATTTGTAAAGTGCTAAGTTTAGTTTCTATCACATAGACACCATATACATGTTAGTTGTTATTGTTATTATTGTTGTTTCTCTAGTCTACCTTCCTAATTTTACAGATGGGGAAAACTGATGCCTAGTGAAGTTACATGACTTACCCAAGGTCAATAGGTAGTAAGCCTTAGAGTTGGGAATTTGATCTACATCCCTTGTCTTCAGAATCAATGTTCTTTCCATTTTAATCTGCTGACATAATAGGTATTTAATAATTGTTTATGGAATTGTATTAGGTTGAGTTATGGTAGAAGGTGAAGGGTAGACAGGAAGAGAAAGAAAAGACCAATGGAAACCAGGGTAGCATCCCTACAATTAGTCAGACAATCATTCTAACCATCTGATACACTTTTTCTTTCAAAATCTTGGATTGGAATGAATTGGGTATTGTTTTGGGCAATTTGGGACTTTCCTATAGCTCAGGGTCGCTACATATAGAAGAAGAAGTGCTTTTCTCTTTGACTAATGGGCTCCATGCTCTTTTCCTTTTCTTTCTTTTTTAAAAAATATTTTTGTTGATCTGGCTAATATATTGCAGTGAAATGACTTAACATTGATGCCTGGCTGCAAAAGAGGATTGCTTTAGTTAGTGACATAATACAATATTAAGTTATCAAACCTGGAAGGAATTTATGACATTAACAATGATGGGAAAAGAAAAAAATGCTTTAAGTCCCTGTTCCTCTTATGAAGTTGTAAATGGTTACTTGTACAGGGCCCAAATATTTATAGTACATACTGAAGAACTATAACAATAATGTATTCCAAGCTGGAATTTATGAATTTTATTTGTCTTGGGAAGACCTTGGGGTGATAGGAATAGAAGGACAGGAACATTTAATTTCAGTTGCTTTCAAGCACATATTTTAGAGACTCTTCCGCTTGGAGAGCAGTGCTGAAAATTGAAAGGGGGAGTGGGAAAGAGATCAAATCAATGACATCAACTGCTTAGAATAAAGCTGTAGTCATTCCTGCCTGGAGTTCTCCCAGTTACATACAAGTGTACTTCTGAATTGTTCTTTTTTTTTTTTTTTGCCATATATCAAAATGACTTTAGGCTATTCAGTTTCCACAATAACAAATAAACTGAGTGTTCTAAATTCATGAGTTTATGTTCAAGGCCCTGTTCACATATCATCACTCACAATTTCAAATTAACAATAACAAACTTGGAATGGAATTTCAAGTGGACCTAAGTACATTCCTTTCTAGATTTGTGTAACAATGGTTAAAACCATTAAACAGTATATCAGTAATCACTAAACATACCCTAGAAAGGAGGGGGTACTTCTCTCCTTTGCTTGTAGGTTTGAAAGAAAAGTTAGAAAAACTAGAGACTGGAGTTTCTGGGGGCTGTCCTACACTCACAAAATGAAGGAGAGGATTGAGTCATTTATTTTGATGATCTAAACTGAAAAAGACATTTATTTGAATTATTAATATAATTGCTTGAATATTCCATTTGACTATGAGCAGACTGATTTATTCTGAGACAGGAAAGTCAGACTTGAATTACCACTCTTGTATTTTTCACTAAGTGTTTGGTTTACCTCTCCCAGAAAGTCATACCTTTTAACAAAGTTTTTTTTTTTCAAAGAAAAAATACGAGAATATAGTTCAGCAAAACTGTCAAAATATTAAAAAACCAACAGAAAATCCACTTGATACATATGAATGTTCCATATTCAAGGATCTCTCACTTTTGTACAGGAATTGGGGTAGGTCTCTTCTCATATTCTTTCCATTTAAATGTCATCTTACCTCTCAACTTCAGTTTACTCTTCTGTAAAATGGGATAATTCTTCTCCCACCCACCCTAAAAATAATGTAGTTAAATTCAGGGTAACCAATTCAGGTGCAATGGAGAGAGTGTTAGGTCTGGAGTCAAGAAGACCCCTTTTCCTGATCTCAAATCTGGTCTCACTAGATGTGTGACCCAAAGGTCACTTAATCCTGTTTGCCTCAGTTTCCTCATCTGTAAAATGAACTGGAGAAAGAAATGGCAAAGTATTCTGGGGGTCACTGGACATGGAGTCACAAAGAATTGGTATGACTGGAAAAATAACAAGAAGCTAAATACAAGTGAGGGAGAATACCGTCATTTGCTGAGACCAGAAAAAGTTCCAAGCAGATGATAATGCTTGAGCTGTATCTTAAAGGAAGAGATATAACATGAAGGAGCAAATGTATTCTAGATGTGGGTGACCATCAGGGCAAAGGCACAGAGATCAGAGAAGAACTTTTTTTTTTTGGTGAAGAACACAAAGATGACCAGTTGGCTAGATTACAGAGTGTAGAAGGGGAAGTATTGTTCAGTCATATTAAAAAGATAAAGTGGGGCTAGGTTATATAGGGCTTTAAAAGCTAAATGAAGAAATTTATATTTGCTCCTAAGGGCAATAGAAAGTCATTGATACTGAGTCACTTGATCAGAATGGGGATTAATGAAACATTACTTTAGCACAGTATGTAACCTAGGAATAGAATGAGAAATATCAATGCCTATAAGATATTCTAACCATTCTGGATAAGAAAAATGGGGAGGATAATACTGACATTCATTAAAAAGGCAGATTCAGCCATGTTAAACTTGTTAAGCTCATGTGTCCATTTCTCCCCTCTAGTAAACATCTCTAAGATTTGTACTTGTTTGGCTAATGACTGGAAATGACTTGAAAGGTATACTCTTTCATCAGAGAATTATTAGTCACATAAATCTAGAATTTAAATGCCTTAGCATTCTCCTCCCAAACTTTAACAACTTACTTAGTGCCCAGGGAAGGATTACTGAATCCAATATTTCTAGCATGTAGAAGGGTCCACCCCCTGAAACCTTAATTGCTCATAAAAAGGTCTACTAATTCCATACAAATAGATTCCCCACCAAAGTCCAAATGCCCACTAAAATGTTTTGTGTTAAGAGATTTTAGATGCTAATAACCATAATTGTCAAATTGAATATGTTCTATTTTTATATAAGAATGTAGTTTGAGGTTTTACAGAGGATAGAAAGATTCACATAGATAGATATTCAGTTTTTCCATTACATTCGTCCTTGGAAAAGGATTTCTTTCTGTGACTTGTGATAATATTTGAGAACTTGGTCATATGTCACATTATAAGATGAATCCCAGGAGAGAGTATTTGGGAAAAGAAACTGACCTTTTTCAGGTGTAGAGAAAATCTCATTCAGACTGTGACCAAAGTAGTTTTCCTAAGTCTTTTTTGTTTCTTTAGTTTTTGTAAGGCAATGGAGTTAAGTGGCTTGCCCAAGGCCACACAGCTAGGTAATTATTAAGTGTCTGAGGTTAGCTTTGAACTCAGGGACTTCTGACTCCAGGGCTGGTACTCTATCCACTGCGCCACCTGGCTGCCCCTCTAAGTCTTTTCAACAATGAACCTTTCCCTCCACTCTTCATATCACCAGATAAAGAAATATGGAGAGGAATGTTTAGGCAGCCTCAGGCTGATTTTGGGAATTTAAAGAGCACCCAAGTTTCATTTAATTCCAAAAGGATTGCTAACTTTTTATGAGAAAGGGGTTGGGGATTATTTCCAGGGGAATATTTTTTGGCTTGGTCCACAAGTATCATAAAGCATTCCTGAAATGATGATTTCTATTTTGGTTATGTTCCAATGATTTAAACTCTCTGCTAACTCCTGAGATGGATGACATCTACTTGAGTGGCCTAATAAAATATAATCCATGTGACTCAATTAAAACGATATGTTCATCTGAAGGCCAAAATATCATTATATATCTTATCCTAACATTATGCTCATTTTTAAAAGGCCTGTCCTGTAAACCTGCATATTTATTGATGTATGTGTGTACTTTGTCTGGCAGGTGATTAATTTTTGGACACTGGAAACTCATTAAACTATCTACTAAGGGAAGAAGAATTTGGGAATCTACTATTGGTGGGAACACCCACATGGACAAGATGATAGGTCCTCAAATCATGAACTGATTCTATGTGTGTGTATGTGTGTATGTTTACAGAATCATAGAATTTTAGATTTTTAGATCTTAGAAAGTTTAGCAGCTTCCTTTTACAGATCAGGAATTGGTGACCTAGAAAAATCACATAAATTTTGAGTAAGGTTATTTGCATGACAGAGATGAGATTTGAAGTGAAATTTTTTGACTCCAAATCCATTTAATTTTTCCACACTACAAATATATATATAGGAGGTCTTTATTTTCAAAGGCCAGGTGGTACCTGAAAAAAAGCTACTTAAAGAATCCACTTAAGATATTTTTTCATTGTTTCATTGTAAATACTGAAAAATGATTTGGCTAGGATCTTGAAAAATGAAGCTAAAATTATTAAAATAAATTTATTTTATATTTAACAAAATCAGGTTATGATTATAGTAATGCAAGTCATCACATTAAAAACATGAAAACAACTTGATTTCAGGTATAATTTTTAGAGAAATTATATATCATGAGATATCTTCATTTCCATATGTAAAAATAATGCAAGATTTCATCAATTTTCCCAAGAATTTCTTGTGAACCTTTGATATTAAAATAATTATGCAATCAATGAGAGATTGACCCATAGTTATAGACCTTGACAGATGAGTATAGAAGGATTTTTAGTATTAAAATGGCAAAGGATGTTTGAATGGGATCTAAATTTATAAGAAGTTTGTTCATAAGTACTTTCCTGTTAAGAAGGCTTTTTATTCCCCATGCAACTGTGTTAGGAAGCAGTTTGGTTTACTTTATAGAGAATAGGTTTCAGAGGAAGGACTCAAGTCTTGCCTCTGACACATACTTGCCATGTGGTTCTGCACAAGACCTTCAACATCTCAGTACCCCAGACAAATCTCTGTCTATAAATTACAGATAAATAATTCCAGGGTTGCACAGGTCCTTGCAAAGGTCTAGACCAAAGCAAAATGCAATCTTAAAACTATGGAGATTTAGATAATGAATTCTCATATAATTAGAACTGTGTGTGTGTGTGTGTGTGTGTGTGTGTGTGTGTATGTGCATAAATATGCACAATTCTGTATAACGTGGAGCTCAAACTGGAGAATTTTAAGGTCACATTAGTGAGAGATATTTCTCTGTATGTATTTAATGACTCAAAATCAATGAGAAGTTATTATTTTCTACAGATAAGCACTAACAATTAAAGAATTAAAATTCATTAAAATTCTGCTTATTGCTTTATTCTAAAGAATAATCTTTTGTTGATTTAAATAAAACTCTATAACTTCATTTTGTAAAAACACTTTTTGCCAGAGTTCAATCTGAAGGAAATTCTAACCTATCTTCATATCTTCAAATCCAGTTTTCTCCATTGGCAGGGTTGTTCATTATTTATAATGTGGATTGTAGGCTTTATTTCAAACAAACAAATGGTTAGAATTGATTACAGAAGTTTAAACATGACCCTAAATATATCTATTGCTTGAACTTTCCTTCCTGAGGGAGTAGAAGGGAGAAAGCCATTTGGTTGAGAGATTAGAGATAGAGTGTAATATGGAGATGGGGCAGAATCTACACACTGAGAATGAAAAAAAATTACACATTTGGCTACAGAGAGCAGATGTATTCTGGGAAGAAATGAAATAAAAAATTGAATAAAAAAGTCTAGGAAGAACCAGAAGAAGACTTTGTGGAAGAAAAAAATTCACTCAGCACATTGGCAGAACACATACAAGTATAGAACAGATATCCTTCTTGTAGAATATTGAGCAAGTTTATATTGTGTTTCCCCTAATGGGTCCTTGAGATTTATCTAGTGCAAACCAGTGCACAATGCCATTTTAAAGTATAGTTGTTAATCTGTGATTTCTGAGTAGGGCAGGAGATAAGATTCCAAAGACATTTTAAAAAATTGAGGCATTCATTTTCATAGCCACTGAGACTGTCCATGGTTCTGAAGTTAAAAAAAAAAGTCAATTTGGTGGTATATCATTGTGAACATTTAACCTTTGAAGTGGTACTTATTTGTGAAGTATTAAGAGTATTTTCCTCCTCTTATCTAATTTCATAAGAACACTAGTAACCCATTAAATAAGAAAAGATTGATTATAGTATCCTTCTTTTATAGATGCAGAAAATGAGGCAATGGGCTATTATTAAATGATATCTAATTTGATAACAGGCATGTATGATTATATATTTTGCATATTTCACACATTTCTACATATTTTACAGTAAAATCTCTCCATTAATTCTACCTCATATCTGTGAAGAAAAGCTGTATTTAAAAGGAAGACTTCATTGAAGGAATTTTGTCAAGCAATGTGACCTTTACAATTGAAGAATATAAAGCAATTTTATGATAAATATAAAATTTTTTTTAAAAAAGAGCATATTTTGCTGTTGTGGATGATTAGATTATAACATAAATTTCCTCATTCTGACATCCATAAAAACCTTTCAAAATTCTTGGTTCTTTGGGTGAGAGAAATTGAGAGAAAATGTCCTGTAGCGAATAGAGAAGCAGTTCTAGGAAAGTCTGGGTTCAAGTTGTGCCTATAATCCTCATATTTATGTGACTGTGTGACCCTGAAAAAGTAGCTTCTCCAAACAACCTTTTAAGAATCAAGGAATATTGGTGAGCTCTACTGCAAATAATGATCTGTATTGGTAGAAGGAATTTTTTCACTTGAAGTTCCCTACACTAGTGAAATCATAGGTGTAGCAAACAAAAAAAATCTCTTCAGTGCTTGGTGGATGGTAGGTGTCTAATAAAGATTTGTTGAGATAAAATGGAATTCAAGGAACTATGACAGGATTAAAGATGAGAGTTTTCAGGAAGGAAATTTAATAGAATGTAGCTTTGAAAACTGCAAAATGTCAGTATGGAAAATATGTTAGAAATTATTGGCCTTCACAGTGTTGCAAATTGTATTTAGGTAATTAAGCAAAAATAAAGGAGAGATTAGAAGATCTGGAGAGAGATGTCTGGGAATTAGCTATAATTTGCATTCAAGCTTGGAGCTAAGTTAGAGAGACATTCTTGCTGAATTTGCTTTTGTCTTCAGTCCAGATAAGTATTAATGATACTTCTGACACATGAGGTGGTCTTTTTCTCTGGCATGAATCATGACTCATCTGCTATTGATCATATAGTTTCAAATGCAGCAGTGATTGCAGAGGTTTTCTAAGTTTATTCTCTCTTGATCCCTGACTGGGTATTAAATGCCTATTTGGTGTCCTTAAATAACTCTGAAAACATCCATCTCTGTCTCTCCACAATTTGGAACCAGTTTACAAATGCCCCATGAACATTGTTCAGTATAGACTTAATGTTCTGGGTCTTTTCTATAGTATTTTTCTTTCTGTATTTGTTCTTTTTGTTAAGTGTTTTTTTTTTTTTTTGGCAAGGCAATAGAGTTAAGTGACTTTCCCAAGGTCATACAGCTGGGTAATTATTAAATGTCTGAGGTCACATTTGAACTCAGGTCCTCCTGACTCCAGGGCTAGTGCTCTATCCACTGTACCACCTATACTTGTTCTTTTTTTTTTTTTAAATAATTTATTAATTTTGAATTTTACAATTGTCCCCTCTAATCTTGCTTCCCCCCCCCCAGAAGGCAGTCTGTTAGTCTTTACATTGTTTCCATGGGGAATGTGATGAGAAAGAAATCATGTCCTTTAGGAAAAATATAAAGTATAAGATATAGCAACATTAAATAATAAGATAATATTTTTTTTAAATTAAAAGTATTAGTTTTTGGTCTTTGTTCAAACTCCACAATTCCTTATCTGGATAAGATGCTATTTTCCATCACAGACACCCCCAAATTGTGCCTGATTGTTGTACTGATGGAATGAGCAAGCCCATTAAGGTTGTTCATCACCCTCATGGTGTTGTTAGGGTGTACAATGTTCTTCTGGTTCTACTCATCTCGTTCAGAATCAGATCATGCAAATCCTTCCAGGCTTCCCTGAATTCCCATTCCTCCTGGTTTCTAATAGAACAATAGTGTTCCATAACATACATATACCACAATTTGTTCAGCCATTCCCCAATTGATGCACATGCACTCAATTTCCAATTCTTTGCTACCACAAACAGGGCTGCTATGAATATTTTTGCCCTGCACTTGTTCTTACAGAAGAATAATGAGAATTTTGCTATATGGCTTTCTCTGTCACTGTTAGTCTTACTATTTACAATGGCTTAACCTACAACCACTGTTAAAGCATCATCCTTTGCTGAATGCCTCTAGTCATGTTCATTTGAGACCAAGTTGGAGTAAGCCCCATTAATAATATTAACTATCATTTATATAATGTTTCAATGTTTGCAAACCACTTTACAAATACTATCTTATTATGTCTTCACAACAACCTGGAAGGTAAGTGCTATTCTTATCATCCTCACTTTACAGATAGAGGTAAGTGACTTGCCCAGGGCCGCACAGTCATTAAGTGTCAGAGGCTGATTTTGAATTAAGGTATTCCTCATTCCAGGTCTACTGTTCTATCCACAATATCAAATAACTACTTCTAATAAAGAAGCAGGACCTATGTGGAGTGATAATATAATATTGAATAGGAATGGTCCTACATTATTTCCCACACTGGCCCCTTCCTATTTTATTTTCAATACCATCAACTGCTCCAACAGAAAATCTCCCAACAGAGGTTTTCAGTACCACCCTCTGGCACTCTATTAATAACTCCTCTTAGAATTATTCTGAGCTTTTCTTTCCTCCCTTTCCAAGCTACCCTTCACACAGTCTCTAATAAACCAATGATTTTTGAATACTTGAATTGAATTATTCTTATAATCAAAAATCTTTAGTCATTCCTTATTGCCTTATTATTAAATAGGGTTTCAACTATTTTGGGTTTAAGGCACTCTACAATTTGGTAATACCCTACCATTCTAGTTTTATCTCATAGTTTTTGCTATATTCTCTATACTGCTTCCAACCAAGATTTATTTTTTTGTCCCCCAAATATACTCTGCATTTCCCCCACTCCTTTGTCTCTATTTATGTCATTCTCTCTGCCCATCTTTTATTTTATTTTATTTTATTTTATTTTAGGTTTTGCAAGGCAAATGGGGTTAAGTGGCTTGCCCAAGGCCACACGGCTAGGGAATTAAGTGTCTGAGACTAGATTTGAACCCAGGTACTCCTGACTCCAGGGCCGGTGCTTTATCCACTGCACCACCTAGCTGCCCCTCTGCCCATCTTTTAAATTACAACCCTTATGACCCCTCCTCCATGATTCTCCATTTTTTGTTAATATTTTCCTTTGAAATACATGTAATACTTTGGTTTTACATCTTTAATGCACTTATCACATACTGTTTTGTATTTGTATATGCCCCCTACTGGATTGAAAACTCCTCCAGGATAAAGACTACATTTTAACCTTGACTCTTCTTCACTGTGTAGCATAGTACTATGTATACTTTTTGGAAATAAGTAATATTCATTGAATTAATTTTTAGAAATATGACCATGTGTAGGATAAGCCCACAAAAGGTGGGTGTTGCCATTGATCCAACTTGAACAGTGATGGATCTGCACCCACAAATAATTGGTGTGACTAGTTTGTTTATCCGAATGAATGGTTCAATTTGGCAGTTTTTTATCTGTTCAGTCTCCTAGTATTCAATTATTATGATGGTAGAAATATATTACTAGCTAACATTTATATAATTCTTCAAGGACTGCAAAAAACTTTATACATAACACCTCATGTAGCCCCAGAAAAGAGCTTTTATATATAGTGTTGCCTCTCTCAACTAGAATGTTAGCTTTTTGCCAAGGATTGTATTGATTTTCTATTTGCCTCCCTGTGCTTTCTATATTTGCATCATCTCTTTATAAGCCCCTTCTCTCCCTTGACACTACTATTGTCTTGGCCTCATCCCTTCATACTTAGACTATTGAAATAGCCTGTTGGTTGATTTCCTTGCCTCAAATCTTACCAACCTCCAGTTCATCCTCTACTTATCTTTCATGTTTGTTTTACTAAAGCATCAATCTGACCATATCACTCCTTCTCATTTCTACCTCCTGGGTTCCCTTGATTCCTTCAAGTCTCTTACTTTTGGCAAGAAGTAACCTTTCCTTATCTTCCTTCATCTTAATGTATTCCTACTGAGACTACCCCTGATTTATTCCATATATATTTTGTTAGACCATTGTTATTTGAATCTTGATTATCTTTTTTTACATTTATTTATTTTTAGAACAAACATCTACATAATGTAATATGAAAATACGATTATGTATGAAAATCTATTATGTACATTTTGCTATTCCTTTTAAATATGTAATAAAGGTATCATGTAGATTTATTTTTTCCCTCTTTTCCCCTTCTTCCTCAGCCCCCTCTCCACCCCACTGGAGAGATGGCTTTCATTGGTTCTTGATCTTCATTATCAAAGAAGACCAAAATGACATCTTTAATAAAGATGTCATTTGTTAGAGACAAATTACAATGCGTCCAACTGTGATTGATCAGACCAATACAAATTCAGAATGCTCTACCACAGGTCTGGCACAAATAGTCTGTGTGAAACACCTGGAGTGGGCACTCTAAACTGATGGTTACCATTAGACAGAAATAAATATATATGTGTAAAATTATTCTATACAAATTTCTATTTCTCAATTCTTTCTCTTTTTTGGAGATAGTGTCTTCATAGGTCTTTTATAGTTAATTGGATATTTACATTCTATTCTGTTTTGACAAGGTAATTAGATTATCTGTTTAGTGCAATGCTATAATAATAATAATGACTGGCCTTTATATGGTACTGACTGCCAGATATTGTGCTAAGCACTTTATAGATATTATCTTATTTGTGTATTTGTGAGAGGTATGTGCTTTTACAATCAAGGAAATTTACTTGCTCAAGGTCAAACAGCTAATAAGAGTCTGAGGTCAAATTAGAACTTAGATCTTCCTGACTCCAGGCTTCATGCACTATTCACTGTACCACCTAGTTTAGCTACCTAGATTTAAGTGAAACAGCAGAAAAAATTTTTCATGTTATCCTTGTAGAGAAGGCTAGATGATATCTTAGGTAGATTTGGAACTGGTTGTATGACCAGACCCATTAATAGGTGAATGACAAGTAGGAGAGAGGTCCCTGGGGGATTGCCTAAGGTATCTGATTTTACTATTGTGCTATTCAATACTTTCCCTTTCTTTGGATGAAGTCATAAAAGACAAGCCAGCAAGAATTTATAAAATGATTACTATATGTCAGTCATTCTGTCAGAGGTAAAGAACACCATTTCTGTGAATGCGATATTATTAGGACATTCATGAAATTTGAGAGGATTCATTGATGTATCCCATAGCACTGACTGAGGCATCTTTCAGATTCCCAGTCCCTCTCTCAGCAGTCCCTCTCAACCTGAAAAAGGAATGAAGACAAGGCTGGGCTGGGCCTCCTCCTTAAAACAGTGGATCCAAGAAGAACCAACCAATCAGAGGAAGAGACTGCAAGGATGGGATGTTACTTCTTTTTTTTTTCAGAGAGCAGGAAAGGGTCTTTTACTTTTCTTTGAAGAAAAGGAGCATTGCAAAGTAGTATCAGCCAGGGATTGTCAAAGATAGAAGCTCACAGGCCTCTTTTTATGATAATAATAATAATAATAATAATAATAAATAATAATTCTACCTCTAAATTCTGTCTTATCCCACCATTGACTGGATAAGACAAGCTCACAATTTTTTTAATATTTAATATTTATTTATTCTCATTTTGTACAAATTTTTTATACATTAATAAAATATTCTTGTTTAAGAGTAAACAAAATACCCCCTCCCCCCAGAAAATATAGACTCACTTGAGCGATAAAGTAAAGAGGATGTTACTTCTTATATGAGAATTAGTTCACAGGTAGACTGGGTTTCCAGGGTGAAAATGTTTCTATGATGTGATAGAGAAACTCATACAATGAATCTTCACAGCATTTTGGAGACAAATAGAACTGGAAAAGAGCTAACCATCAATTGGATGACAGATTTGGGTTCCCGAAGATTTCAATAGATTAGAACAATGGGCTGAACTTAATAAAAGTTGATAGAGATGAATGTAAAGTTCTACATTTGAGTTCAAAAAGTTAATCACAGTTTGGTAGAAGCACGTTTAGAAACTACTGCTTTGCAAAAAATAATCTGGAAGTTTTAGTGAATGGCAAACTTAATGTCAACAATATCACTTGGTGACCACAAATCCTGATCTGATTCTGGACTGAAATTATAGGCCTTGGTTCAGAAAAAGGAAATCCTATTGTTCTTTACCCTGATAAGTTTATTTTGAGTACCAGATCAGCATTGGGAGTTCAGTTTTAGGGAGGTGATACACTAACAGGATATCTTCAGCAGAGAGTGAAAAACATGGCGAGAGCACAGAATGACATGCGGCATGTAATTAGTTGCAGGAACTGAGGATGTATCTCTGGAAGAAGAGAAGCTGCACAGGAGCAGGATAGTTATTTCCAAGTATTCAAAGGGAAGGAGGATTAGATTTGCTTTTTCTTGACCTCAGAGGGGGAATTAGTAGCAAATGAGAGGAAGTTGTACAGAGGCATTTATAGACAATGACAAGAAAGTTTCCCAACAATTAGAGCTATCTCCAAGTGAAATGGATTGTCTTGCGTGAGATTTGGTTTTTTTTCCCCTGGAAGTCTTCAAGAGAGTCTAGATGATCACTTTGTGGGAATATTGCTGGTGGGTATAGTTTGGATTAAATGGCTCCTGAGATTCCTCCAACTCATATATTCTATAATTCTAGGATACTAAATAGTATTTAACCTATACAATTATATAGTAATTATAGAATGAAGTTTAATATAAATCATATCTAGGAGAAGGGTATCACTTGTATCAATGTGTTTATAATATAATCTAATAAATAAGATAATAAATAATCTATACCATATATTATATAATTATATATTATATAAATTATACTGTATGTTATTATGAAAAATGTATAATGTATTACATATTATATAATATAATATATACTTATTATATATAATATTACATTAAAATTATATCTATGTAAAATTGCTAGCATTGATTAACTGGTGGTACAGAGAGGAAAAAGTGCTGGGCCAGACATCAGGAATACTCATCTTTCTGAGTTTAAGTCCAGATTCAGACCTTAGGCAAGTCATTTAACCCTGTTTTCCTCAGGATCTTCTTCAATGAAATGAGCTGGAGAAGGAAATGAAAAACCACTCTAGCATCTTTTTGCCAACATAACCCCAAATGGAATCACAAAAAATCAGACATGTCTGAAAAATGCCTTAACTAAACCATTGTATTTAATAAAAGACACTATAGTATAATGGATAGAAAGCTAGCTTAGTAGATGTCCTGGGTTCAAGCTCATTCTCTGACAGATACTAGCTGTGTGATTTTAGGGGAGTATTCTCTAGGAGTATAAAATTCAAAACAGGTGCATATATACATTGATAGAGTGTGTTTATTAAGTGGGAACTGGTTTCCTTTAGGAGTGAAATGACAAGACTGGTTAAAAAAAAGAAGCTAGTAATCAGTGTCTTATTTGCATTTTTTAAGGCATAGACTTACTTTTTCTTCTATTAAACAGGATGAAATATTTTAGTTGTGAAATTAAAAAAACACCTTATATGAATTTATCTGTATCATAGCACCCTTCACAGCTCTGATTTGACCTACTGATTGTATAATAGATTTCGTGGTGGTATTGGGGGTCATGTAGGAATGGGTCAGTAGGAGAAATTGAAGAAAATGTGACATCTTTCACCTTTCAACATTACAGGAGAATTTCTGTCAAATAACTTTCAAGATCAGTTTTGTGAGTAATATAATGTAAATGAGAGAGAGGGGTAGGGGTGCTGATGGTAGGAACCTGTAGGATGCCTGAGAGGATGCTATGGGATGCTTCAGGGAATCCTCTAGAATATCAAGAATGTGCCACTGCTATCACATTCGTAGGGTTGATCTTTACCTCTGACAGTATCCTCAGCTTATCTTCACACTAAATTCCAATCTCTAGACTAATTGAACTTGAATTTTGAGGGGTATTGAGATGCTTTAGAGACAGCTTGGCTTGGCAGACCTGGCTCTCTGCCATAGCCATTTTCATCCTTCTTTTGAAAACTAAGCTTGATTTATGGTTCATTCATGCCATTGAATCAGTGCATTCTCTAATGACATAACTGTGGTTATTACTTACAAGTTGTGATCTTTTTTATTATAATGTATCATCATTCATTTCCTTTATTGAGGGCTTTCATTTTACTACAGAGAATCTGGGTTTTATTCTAGGAGATCTAAGGGGAGAAATTCATCCAATTGCCATTTTTCCATAGATGGCATTCTGTGTCTTTTCTTCAGACTCTCATATGACTGGAATGTTTTCCCTCCTCAGTTTAAGAGCCACTTTTTCTGGATCCTCCTGTTAGTGTTTCCCCCCATCCTGAAATTACTGTTGATATTTCCTACCTCTCTGGTTTCCTTTAAGTTCTAATTAAAATTCCATCTTCTACAGGAAACTTTTCTCAACCCCTTATTAATTCATATTTCTTCCTTCTGTTAATTATTTCCCTTTATCCTGTCTTGAATGTTCACAATATTGTAGATAAGTTCACTTATCTTGCCAGTATACTTTCCAGGGAGTCACACATTGATAATGAGGAAACTCATTGCCAGAACTATTTCAGTATTACACTGACCACCAAACTGCAGATCTCCAGAGCACTTATGCTGACATCATTGCTGTATGCCAGTGAAATCTGGACAGTCTACCAGTGCCATGTCAGGAAACTAAATTATTTTCATTTAAATTGTCTTAGGAAGATTCTGAAGGTCACCTGGCAGGAGAAGACACCAGGAACTGAGGTCTTTTCTCAACCTAAAGTGCAATCATCCAAATGTTTCTACAGAGAGTACAACTCTGATGGGCTAGTCATGTTGGTTGAATGCCAAACACACACACTTGACAAAATGTCTATTTTATGAAGAATCACAAAGGGCAGGCATTCACAGAGGGATCAGAAGGAGTAATACAAGGACACTGAAGGCTTCTCTTAAGAACCTTAGTATTGATTGTGTAGCATGGGAGACACTGGCACAAGACCACCCAGAGTAGTGTTAGAAAAGTTGTTGTGCTCTATGATTGAGACAGAGTGGAAGCAACTCAAAGGAAACATGAGATTACAAGTCCATCCCAGGCGTTCACATGGACAATTTGTGCCCAACCTGTGGTAGAGCATTCCAAGTTCATAGTCTGATAAATCATAGATGGACACACTGTAACTCATCTCTAACATAGTCAAGTCATTTTAGTCTTCTTTGATAAAATTATGGACAAGAAATGATCCTGTCTATGCCTTGCTTTGTAGATATTTGTTTGAAAATTGTCTCCCTCACTAGATGGCAAGCTCTTTGAGGACAGGTGCTTTCCTTTGTCTTGTTATTTGTCCCTAATGCTTAGCACAGCGCCTGGACATAGAAGACACCTAATAAATGCTTATTGATTGATATACATTATGTTGTATTATTGAGACAAAATGGAGTGGTGACACAGACATATAAGCTCTGAATTTAAGTCCTACCTCTGACACAAATTGGCCATATGACCCTTGGTGATCTCTAAATCTCTCAGGGCTATAGCCACTCCTTCCATCATTGAAGATTTCTGTGCCTGCTCTTCAATTTGCATTCTTCCAGAAGAGTATTTAAAGGCACTGAGGATGACAGATCTAAGGTTAGAGTCAGCACATCATACAAATAGAATTTTAGTCCAAGTCTTTCCTAAGTCCTCCTCTAAAACTATAAATTGATCTTTACTGGTGGATGAAGTTTGTATCTGGTACCAAAGTTGTCAAACTCTTGATAGACAAAACTCCTGAGTGTACCCTGAACCAGAGTAAAATAGAATTGGGAAAGGTTCAACAAAATAGACAAAACTATAACAAAACATAGATAATGTTAATTTGTGGGTTTCTAAGTTATGCAACCTGCCGGAATCCAGGTTTGTTTGAGTTTGAAAACATTGCTTGTATCAGTGAAATCATAGATTCACCCTTCTCCTCCTGGTCTCCTGCAGTTGTATCACTCAATGCTGACTGAACTATAGTGAGACATATATGAGCTAATATATGTAAAGCAGCTACAAACACAAAATATTATATAAATTCTGATTATTGTTATTGGATCTAACCTGTGATTTCATAGTGAAGGGAGCTCTTCTGATGAGTAAACTTCCTTCTACAACGCAAATTGAAAATGATCCAAAAAAGAGCTCATAGACTAATGGGAGAGACAACATGAAAACTACTATGTATGTACAAGATAGGAGTAGGATAAATTGGAGATAATAAAAAGGAGACATTATCATTAAGGGAGGTCTTAAAAAACTTCTAGTAGATGTTGGAACTTGATGGAAACTAGCAGATAGAGATAAGGAAGGAGAGAACTCCAGATACATGGAACAATCAGTGAAAATGTCCCCAGTGTTACATTAGACAATGATCTTCTTGAGAACAAGAATTATTTTTGTTTGTCTTTCTTTTATTCTCAAGATTGATCAAAATGTTTGGTATCTAGAAGGTGTTTCATAATTGTTCTCCGACTTGACTGAAGAAATTCATAAAAATTAACAAGATGTGATCTTTTTCTCTTTTTAGTTTTTTTGGTCAATGGGGTTAAATGACTTGCCCAAGGTCACACAGCTAGATAATTATTAAGTGTCTGAGGTCAGAGTGAGCTCAGGTCCTCCTGACTCTAAGTCTGGTGCTCTATTCACTGTGCCACCTAGCTGCCCGTGATGTGTTCTTTCTAAAGTAATTATTGACATTTTGACTATTCAATGATCAGGAAGGCATCATCTGAAAGAAATTAATTGATTTGTTGGAGGAGACTTTGGTCCAGGCAGGATTATCAGACTTCATATGACAGTACTTAGATGTAGCTGTCTTTTAAGCTAGACTGGGGTGGGGAAAAGGTAGATTTAGTGAGCTGAGTGGAAGGGAAGTTTCCTTTCATAAGCTTTGGTCAGCATGCACTCAAAGCCAGGGCTAGTGAAGTAAACCAAGATTGTTGGTGATTGAAATAGGGAAGGGGTGGAATGAATTTGTAAATACAAATGAAAACATAGCCTTGGTAACTAAACAAGTTGGCTGCAGTCACAGTAATCATTCCTTTTCTAGAGAAGGAAGTTCCCCTTTGAAAATAAGAATAATGAAACCTGGCAATGTCCCACACAGTTGAGACTTGTCTTCTGGGGACAGCGCCTTTTATGTGTGTTTCATAAACAAGGTCATACACAAAGATGTCTAGAGTTCTGATAGAATCTATGTTCTTTATCATGGCATTCCAATTCATAAAAATTTATTTCCAATTTATCTTTCTGGTCATTTCTTATGCAATATCCTTTATATATTTTTCATTCCAGTCAAGTTGGACTGGCTCTTTGCCACTTCATGTCCCTTTCACATCACCATACTTACATTGCTTACATTGTCTTGAATGTATGGAATGATCTTTCATACCTATCCCCAAATTTCTACTAGTATAAGTCTTTCCTTTCTTTTAATTCCCAACTCAAGAATCAAAATATATAAGATAATTACATAGGTAAACTGAGGCAAAGAAAGGTTGTGAATTGTCCAGAGTCAAATAGGTTGTATGTAACAGAGGTAAGATTTGAATCTGGGTCTTCTGAATTCAAATTCAGTTCTTTTTTCCATGACACCATATTGCCTTTCACCCTGAAGCCATACATGTTTCCCTTCCCCTGTCAATACTTCCTTCTCTCCTACAAGCTGGATGATGCCTGGACTTTTCCTTTGTATTTAACACACTCTGTCTTCATAATTATTTGCCTTTTCTCCCCACTCTGGGAATCTCTTCCTCTGTTCTGTAACCTCTCTGGGAACAGAGTCTACCTCATCTCTACTTCCCCCTCCCCAGTGAGTTCCTAGTCAACACTTTGCATACTTTGCTGGTTAGTCATTTTTGGTTATGTTTGATTCTTCCTTTTGGGGTTTTCTTGGCAAAGATGATGGAATGGTTTGCCATTTTCTTCTACAACTCATTTTATAGATGAGGAAACTGAGGCAAACAAGGTTAAGTGACTTGCCCAGGGTCACATGGCATGCATGTAGCAGGGATTTAATAAACATTCTTATGAGGGATGATGATTCAATCAGGTTAATAATCATGTATTTAATTAAATTGATTGAAACTGAAGTTAAGGATGGATAGCTCCAAATTGAGTGTGGGGTAGTTATGCAAGGTGCTTTATAAAATCCATGGGAGAGAGATTCCTGACTGGATAAATCATTGTCTGTTTCAGTTGGAAAGTATTACTGAAAATTCAGATGTAAGTATATATATATATATATACACATATATATTACATATCATATAAATTATATATTAATTATTTATATATATTATATGTTATATAAATTACATATATTATTATACATATATATAATATATATTATAATATACATATATATTTTTTAGTTTTTGCTAGGCAATGGGGTTAAGTGTCTTGCCCAAGGCCACACAGCTAGGTAATTATTAAGTGTCTGAGTCTGAATTTGAACTCAGGTACTCCTGACTCCAGGCCAGTGCTCTATCTACTGTGCCACCTAGCTGCCCTGTAAGTATACTTTTAGCAAGAATTGATTATGCAACTATATGGTGCTATACAGAAATAGCTGCATATCAATTCCTGCTAAAAGCATGTTTACACCTGAATTTTCAGTAATATATCCATTATTAGCTATATTTTCACAAAATAAAGTATATAGCTGATGCATTCTAACAAATCTGGGTGTATTCCCCAAAGGTTTAAGGAATCAAAGAGCCTTTGAGGTTATTTCAACTAAGCCATATCTGAACAGATGTGTGGGTGTATGTGTCTTTTTCTTTTTTAGGTTTTTTGCAAGGCATTTGGGGTTAAATAATTTGCCCAAGGCCACACAGCTAGGTAATTATTAAGTGTCCAAGGGTGGATTTGAACTCAGGTCCTCCTGACTACAGGGCCAGTGCTCTATTCACTGCTCTACCTGTAGCTGTGTGTGTCTTTTACATAAGTGGTCATTTTATCTCCACTTGAAGTCTTAAGGGAGGGCAAACATCTCCCCACCAAAGCTGTACATTTCACTTTGGTATAACTTTTCTCATTAAGTTTTTTCTTACTGCGAGACCAAATATGCCTTTATACTACTTCCATTCTTTGCTCCTAGTTGGACCCTCTGAAGTCAAGCATGATTGTTTAATCCTTTTTCCAGTAAGACCCTTCAAACAATTAAAGGCAATATCCCTAAGATTTTTTCTTTTCCAAGTTCAAGATCCCTAGTTTCTTCAACTTCCTTATATGGCATCATCTCATATCTCCCCCACCATCCCAGCCTCCTACCTCCAAACAAAACATGATGCCAAGAATTGAAGATAATCCTTCAGAAATGGCCAGTCCAGGACTATCACCTCCTTTATTGGGGCTGTATATGTAGATGAAGTGGAATATAGTTGGGAAGAGTAATACTCTCTCATTCCTTCCTGGGTGGGGCACTGGAGGGGCTGGTGCTTAAACTTCCCATAGCTTAACTCATCTCACCTTCTAATCTTCTCTTGAAGACTCCTCACGTGGAAATAGGCCTGCTTTTGGAGGAAGACACAAGTTTTCCCCAGCACACAGTCTTCCTCATTTCTCCCAAGAGAGTTCACTTCTTTAGAATGTTCTGTTTGTACTTTTTTATTTCTACAAATAGTCTTTCTCCTCCTTAGTTTGTCATCACTAGTCATAAATTGACCTCAATGAACTTGAATCACACATCCCCTTGGGTTTAATTCTTGGAACCTATTGAATAGGCCAATTAGAATATTGAGTACTTCACAAACAATGGTGCTCACTGCCTTTGTAGCAGAAAACACCTCATAAGTAATTCAATAATAATGTTTATGTTTGTTTCTGGTGAGATATATCTGAGATCATGTTGGATAGTGTTTTGATGTTGGGAAACATTTTCAACTCAATTGAGTGACTTGGGGTTCCCAGAACAACTATTTTGTTCTGTTTATAATCTGGTGTGGATTCAATGCCAACTTATTTTGGAGATTGTCTCTTTTCCCAAATAACCAAGATTATCTGGGGCTTCCTATTTTATCTATCTGGAGACAATGTTATCTGAAGGTAATCAGAATCTTTAGGTATGCCTCTCTTTTTTGGTACCAGAGTTTAGGGTTGGGCCACCTCAAAATCTGAATTCATATTTAACAGACATTTCTTAAGTACCCATTGTGTGCAAAGCACTGGACATTTGGAAAGGAAAATGAAATAACTCCTGCTTTCAAAAAGCTTATATTCTATACTCAAGGTGTGAAAGAAAGAGGAAATGAAAAAGAGAGATGAGAGAGAGAGAGAGAGAGAGAGAGAGAGAGAGAGAGAGAGAGAGACAGAGTGAGTCAGAGAGCCAGAGCCAGAGAGAGCCTGAGGGAAGTGGAATGACAGACAGGCAGATAGGTAGTCAGGGGGAAAGACAGAGACATGCACAGAGAGGAGAGAAATAGAACAAATATTAACAATTGAGGAGATTAAGGAAGGCTTCCAGGAGGAGGTGTCCTTATGCTAAGGTTATCTGAAAGGTAGAATGAGTATATTTCTGGCAATGGTCAGGGGAATGGGAAACAACTAAGTATTTCATTTTGATTGGAACATAGAGTACATGAAGGAATTTGAAATATTACTGGAAACATTAATGGGAGCCAGATTGTGTAGGGCTTTAAAAAGTCAGGCTGATGAGTTTGTATTGTTTTTTTCCTAAAGTCAATAGGAAGTCACTGAAGGTTTTTGAGCAGGGGAATGACATGAACAGACTTACCTTAGAAAGATTATTTTGCATTTGTGTCAAGGGTGAATTAGAGAGAGATGAGGTGAGGAGTCTGGAGATCAAACTGGAGTCTATTTTGTATTGGTCCTGGTGAGAGGAGTTGAGGGTTTGAACTAGAGTACTGATGATAGATGTGTAGATTTTGTGCAGTGAAGTTGAGTAGAACTTAGTGATTGAATGTGTGTGAGTGTGTGTGTGTGTGTGTGTGTGTGTGTGTGTGTGTGTGTGTGTGTGTATGCATACAGGTGGGGAAGCTGTAGAGGTGGGAATGAAGAAGAAAGAATCCAAAATGAGTCCTTGGGATGGGTTTCACAAACTTGACCAAGCAAATTTTTTCACAGAATTTCCAAGGGTAGTAAGTTCTGACTAAAATCTCCTCTACCTTATAAAACGGTGACAGGTATGGTTCACCCCACAGACCACCAAGCAAATATTTGATTATTCTGGGGTTTGTTTATCCCTGCCAATTGACCTGAAGTAATATGACTGCTGCTTTCCTCATTTGTGTTAGGTAGTAGCAGTAGTAGCAATGATAAATTAAATTATAATGTCTGACTTTAAGGTTACTTGATTTTCCTGATCCTCAATTTTTTCATTTATAGAATGAGTTAAGGTCTCTTATAGTTCTGGAAATAATCCTATGATGCCCCACTGGTTAGTTACCTTGCTTAATTCATTCAGTAATCCACAGTTTAAAAGATACTGGTTATTGTTCAATTATGTCCAATGCTTGTACTTAAATAAGATTTTAATTTTTTCCAATTATATGTCAAGATAATTTTTAGCATTCTTTTTTTATACAAGATTTTCAGTTCCAAGTTTTCTCCCTCCCTCCCTTCCCTCCCTTCCCTCCCTTCTTCTCTTCCTAAAATGGTAGGCAATTTGATAAAGGTTATATATGAGCAATTTTGCAAAACAGGTTTCCATATTGGTCACAGTTGTGAAAAAAGAAAAAGCTCAAAAGGGAAAATACATACACACAAAAATAAAGTGAGTCAAAAAAAAATGTTTCAATCTGTGATCAGAGTCCATCAGTTCTTAAGCTGGATGTGGATAGAATATGTGTCCTTTGTATTTGTCTTGGATCATTGTGTTACTGAAAAGAGCTAAGTTTATTATAGATGATCACCCCCAGTGTTGCTGATATTGTACACTATGTTTTCCTGGTTTTGTTCATTTCCTTTTGCATCAGTTCAAATAAATCATTCCAGATTTTTGCGAAACCTGACTGCTCAACATTTCTCATAGCACAACAAAATTACATTATAATAAAATACTACAAGTTGTTCAATCATTAATTGGTGAATGGTAATTAATGGACAACACCTCAATTTCCAATATTTTATTTTCACAAGAAGGGCAGTATATATTTTTGCATATGTAGATCCTTTATTTATGATTCCTTTGGGATATAGACCTAATAGTATTATTACTGGATCAAAGAATATGCACAGTTGGTTGCCCTTTGGAAGTAATTCCAAATTGCTCTTTGAAATGTTTGAATAAGTTCACAATTCCACCAATCATCAGTGTTCCAATTTTCCCCATTCTCTCTAACATTTATGATTTTCCTTTTTTGTCATGTTAGTTAATCTGTTTGGTATGAAAGTGGTCCCTCAGAATTGTTTTAATTTGCATTTCTTTAATCAAAAACTTTAATTTTTTATCTGAAAACTGCCTGTCAATTTATCAATTGAGGAATGGTTTGCATTCTTTTAAATTTGATTCAGTTCTCTATATATTTGAGAAATGAGGCCTTCCTCAGAGACACTTATTATAAAAATTGCTTCCCAATTTGCTGCTTTCCTTTTAATCTTGGTTGTATTGGTCTTGTTTGTGCAAAAGTTTTTTAATTTAATATCATCAAATTGTCTATTTTATAATTTAAATGGACCTCTGTTTTTTTTTGGTCATGAATTCATCCTTTCTCCATAAATTTGACAGGCAGATTATTCTTTGCTTTACTAATTTGTTTATCCTGTCACTCTTTATGTCTAAATCAAATGCCCATTTCGACTTTATCTTGATATATGCTATGAGATGTTGGTCCTTACCTAGTTTGTGCCCTATTTTTTTTCCAGTTTTCATTTTGAACTCTTTGTGATCCCATTTGAGATTTTCTTGGCAAAGATATTATAATGACTTGCCATTTCCTTCTCCAGCTCATTTTTCAGATGAAGAAACTGAGGCAAGCAGGGTTAAGTGACTTGCTCAGGGTCACATAGCTGGTAAGTGTCTGACACTGGATTTGAACTTAGGTCTTCCTGATTCCAGGGCTTATACTTTATCCATTGTATCACTTAGCTGCCCCCTTAGATAATTGCTCAGTATATATTGAATTTAATTTAAATTCTAGGTAGAGAGTAAGAAATATGGTTTTATAATACAAGATATCATATGATAATTACTGTTAGCATAAAAGAAAATAATTCAAGGAAATAAGGTATACAGATGGGACCCAATATCATAGAAAGTAATTGGTACAGTAATTCACCATTTACCTTATACACTACTTCTCCATTATCTTTGTATATAAAATAATAAAATGAAACAGAAAAATCTCCCAAATCGGTTACTGTATCCAAACAAAACTTCTGTAGTGACAAATGGAGAGAACATTTGAAAAAACATTTGAATAAGTTTTGGAAATGGCTTCTGATGTATATTTAAATTGCCTTAGATGTGGTGATCAGTAGAGTATATGGGGGAAATGGAGTTAGACAACCAGGTGAGGCTCATGAGAAGTGGTGCATTACTGTGGTTTGCATATATATATATATATGATGTGGGACAAAGCATATGTAATACCCTTCTCAGATATTCCTTGGTTCATCATGTTGCTTTGGAATAATAACTATTCCATCCTAGGGTTATGCCTCCATCTTCAGTGTATTATGCTTTGGTAGACATACCGGATCCATATTAAGTCCAATAGGAAAAGCATTTCATCAAAACATGAAATAATATAAAAACAAGGAAATGGTTCAAGTAGAAAAGTACCCTTGGCCCTTATATGTAAAGGGGCATAAATCTCTTACAACTCCAGGGGAATTCTAATCAAAATCCCCTTTAATCCCACTACCTTAGCCTAGCAGGAGAATCCAGTCATTTTGCACACATAGGATGATAGATGGACTCTTGGCTTGTCTTCTGCTACTTCAGCAGTCTGAAGAATACCTGACAACCCTTTCCTTTACCTTTTGGTTGTCCCCATATTCTAGACATGGGGTTCATAGGAGTGTAGTATAATTGGTTTGATTGTGGGTTTTGGGGTCTTGTAGTCCAAGACAGGCAGCATTATTTTTCTTATTCAGAGACTACCAGAGTTCTAATCTAGGCATGTCTGTGTGAGTACTGTGATGAGGTACATATCCACCATGTCCAGGAGTTTTTTGAATTTAGTATATCGCAGGTGGAAGAACAGCTGACTGTGACAGCAATGACAATAATTACAGCAGATTTCAGTAGAGTTACTTTTCCTAATTTATTTTTAAGTGCTTGAAATTTCTTTTGCTGGTGGATAAATCTGGTCAATCCAACTATCCTTAATTATTTTCCCTTATTTGTGAACCAGGGTTGTGCAGCAGGGAAGGAACACTGTTTTCTGTATTAGTATTCACACATAGGGAAATGATCAGAATTTGAGATGTGGTCTCTAGAAGTTCCATTCATTCTTCTGACTGGAGGAATTTGGAAGAGTATCTAATGCTTTTGATGTATTGGTATTTAAAAAAAATTCACAAAGGATGGAACTTAACTGAGTGTAAATTTTCTTCTCTTTGCTCTAGGCTAAAAAAGATAAATCAGAGTGCCATTTTGTTCTGTGGGACAAGACTGGGCTCCTTCTTCCTTCTTCTCTTGCATGTATAGTCTCTCTGCAAGTAGAGTCAAGAGACATAACTAGGAGACTAGAATTGCCCTAAAGGAGGAAAGGTATCAGATTAGCAAAGAGCACATTTCAAAGGAAAGGGTCAGAGGAAGGAATATTTTTTTCCATTTGGTTTTGTCTTCTATTTCAATCTATATCCAGAAAATCATAGAATCCTACAACAGGGTCATAGATTTAGAGTTAGAAAGTATCTTGGAGACCAATTCATTCAAATCTCTTATTTTATAGATGAGAAGCTAAAGCCAAGAGCGGTTAAGTGACCTATCTAAAGAAAGTCACACAGTAAGTGAATTCAGGATCTGATGACCAGCAAGTGAATGGTCATTTTCTCCCCAACAACAAATCCACTTTGACCATCACTCTCCACACTGACCCAGGCATTGTGGGAATTTAAGTACATGGATAATATTTAAGAAACAAAAATAAAATGAAGCATCTATTTCTTTTGTTGTTTTTATGAAAGTTGTTTGGGCAATTTAGAGTTTTGGCATGTCACTTCAAAAAAAGGAGAGAACTAAGTTCTGATGAAGCTTTGATTGTAATATAAGCCTAGGTTCTTTTATCTGATTATATGGGCTTAAACTCTCTTCCATCCCCCTGGAAAAAGTGTGTGACAATCTGGATACTAGGCCAGGCCATAAATAATATAAACAAAATGCTTTAGAGTTTAGAGGAGGAATGCAAAACATGGTTGGGGAGCCAAGTCTTCTTACCTTACTTTAAAACTCACTTCCTCTATTGAACTTCACCCATCAGTTATTTTTTTCTTTTGCCTCATAGTTTGTACAAAATGTCAGAGGAAGGGTTCTTCTTCTTCATAGTATTTTTGACCTCTCCATTATACATCTTTTCTTTCTGTTTTATATTAAAGTTACTTGTTCTACATCAAATTTCTTCTTTAGATTGTAAGTCTTTTGTGGCTGGTACAGGATCTTATTTCTTAGTTGTATCTCAAGGCTTCACATAATGTGTTGCATATAATACTTAATAAATATTTGTCTAGTTGAATTGTGTAGGAAGGAAAGAAATTTAATAAAAAAAGTTAAAAATGATCAAAGGTATATATGTTATCATGTATTAAGGTACTAGTTAATACACTGATCATTAATGAATGAGGGAAAAATAGTTATTAATTGAAGACTGACATACACATATATGGTATTATTATATATACACACAAACAAGCATACACACACACAGACACACATATATACACGTATACACATAGCCTGACAGATTGATTAATGGACATATTTTTCAAAGTACTGTAAAATTTTTTCTTTAAGGTGATTCTTCCCCTTTTTGGTTCTTTTTATATTGGTAGAGAGAACTTGAAAGCCACATACTCTTGTGTGTCATGGGAGCATAATTTTAATCTTACTTCAGGGGTCAAAATAATTCTCCTAAACATCCAGGAATTCATTTGTGTGACCACTCTGGCCACTGATCGAGACTCCAACACTTATAAGACTTAAGAAGACAGGTCTTATTTTATTCAATTCTATAAACATTTGTTGAGTACCTAATATGTGCTTGGTATTGTGTTAGGTACTGGGTACAAGTATTATCTCATTTGACCTCATAATAATAGTAATGATGATAGTTAATCTTCATATGATACTTGCTGTGTTGCCAGGCTCTCTGTTTCAAGTGCTTTACAATTATTATCTCATTTGATCCTTCCAATAACCTGTGAGGTAGGTGCCATTATCATCCATTTTACAGTTGAGGAAAAGAAAGAAAGCAGCCTTTGTTCTCAGGGAGTTCAGTCAAATGGAAGGAAATAAGTAAATAACTAGGCATATGCTAGACATATGCAGAAAAAATGTAAGGTCATCTCAGAGTGGATACTAGCAACATGAATACATAAATATATTATAAATATATTTATGTTTATATATATTTAAAATAAATACAAGATAATTGTGAGTAGAGAACACAGTGGTGCTGCAGCTTAACCTTGAAGAGATATGAAGATCTCAAGAGATGGAGATACAAGCAAGGAAGATGGTGAACTAGTTGAACACAAAGCTCCTGTTCTAGTTGCAGTGGGATTGAGTCCATAAGTGATATCTGCACTTCTAGTCTGGATGAGATGGGATACCCAGTATCAAAACTTAACCCAAATCCAACTCAAAATGTTGGCATAAGGCAATTAAATTGTCCATTCTAAGAGTTGAATTGTCTGCCTTAAGTTCTTGAGTATGAGGAACTGCATCTGACCTCAAATCTGGAAACCTCAGTGTGACCAGCACAACCTCTGTTCTTAATGACACTCAATAGGTTTTTATTGATGCAGTGGAAAGATCAGATGGCGGGTGGGAATCCTGATGAAGAGAGAGTTTATCTCTGGATTTGATGCCATACAGGGAATCCACAAGGATAAATTCCTGAGACAGTTAGTCACTCAGGAGATGAAGGGGAAAATTCTTACCCATACTCTATAGTACAGCTGAAGTGTCTATATATAGGTAGAAGATTGTTTATGTATTCACTTTTATTGAATTGAGAGAGAGAGACAGACAGACAGAGACAGAGAGGGAAATAAATGCAATTTCTCCAAACAAAAAAAATCTTTTTAAATTAGAAACATTGGTAGATGCACCTGAAAGGATGTAGGATTTCCTACAAGACTTTATCTTATCCTATGGATCAGAGTTGATGGAATTCCTTAGGAGGAAAAAGGAAGCAGGAAAAGGAGGATAGGAAACTAGAACAATCTCTAAAAACATGGGAATTCCAAAAGGCTCCCATCAAAGGATAAGTATGATTGAGCGTCAGGGTCAAATATAGCTCTCCCTTGCATGTAGTCAACTTTGGACCCTCATACTTTGTGTTTGGAGTATTGGTCCCCCATCTCATCCTGCCCTCTTTCATTTCTCTGCATTCACACAGGCCCTACCTCAAGTCTGGAATGAACTCTCCCTAAATTCTTGTATGTTAAAATTCTATTCTTCCTTCAAGGTACAAGTCATGTCCTAATTCTTCCATGAACTTTCATTCCCCTTAAATTAAAAGTGATTTCTTCCTCCTCAAATACTTTAGTCTTTTTCTGTTAGCATTGACTACTAAAATCTCCTCATTTCTAACTATTGCTATCTCTTTGAACTTCACATATATTTATGATATTTTAAGATTGGAGAAGCAGCCTGTGATATTTGTTGTCATTCAGTTGTTTTCAGCTCTTCATGACTCCATTTGGGATTTTCTTGGCAAAGATATTAATTTTCCATTTCCTTCTCTAGTTCATTTTATAATTGAGAAAACAAAGGCAAACAGGGTTAAGTGACTTGACCAGGATCACACAACTAGTAAGTTTATGAGACTTGATTTGAATTTAGGAATATGAGTCTTTCTGACCCCAGACCCAGTACTCCATGCCCTATGGCACCAACCAGCTTCCCCAGTGTGTGTGGTGGTATATAGCAAATTGGCATATAATCCAGGAATAACTGTAGTCAAGTCCCACTTCTGATACATATTGTCTGTTTGACGCTGGGCATGTCACTTAACTTCTCAGTGTTCTAGGCAATTCTTAAAGATTATAATTACAGATGATGTACAGACCTGCATAATTAAAAGGATTTTCCTCATTTTGTAATTCTCCATTTCATTGAAATTACAAATAGAATCCCTATCCCAGTCTCTATTCATGTAAAGTTTAAAAATAATTTTAAAAACTTATCAAAAATATATTCTCTTTCCTACTTTTTCCTTTACCTATTGAAAAGAGAAAAAGCAAACCAAAACTTTTGTAACAAATATACATAGACAAGCAAGACAAATCCTCACATTGACTTTATCCAAAAAATATGTCTTATCCTGTACCCAGCATACATCACCTCTGTGCCATGAGATGGGTAGCACACTACATCACTAGTCCTCTGGTATCATGCTTGATCATTGCATTCATCAGATTTTTGTAGCTTTCAAAATTGTTTGTCTTCTCCTGGTTCTTCTCACTTCAGTCTGCATCAATAAGTCTTTCCAGGTACAAAATACTTTACTCATAGCAATTTTTGTTATGTAGGAGTATAAGTATCATTATCATTGGGTCATTAAATGATTTTCTTATGAACATATAATGATATGACCAAAATTAAGGTAAATTGAGGCACAAATTTCTGAGCACTTTCATTTTATAGGTAAGACTAACAGTTACCAATAAAAAGGGTCTTTGACTCTTTAGTAAGCAAAAAGACCCTAAATGAATGCAAAAAGATTAAAAAATATAGACAAAAGGAATATCCAAAAGCTAAAAGACAGTATCATAGATGTGAAAGCAATATGATTGGTTACAAAACCTGTAACATTATAGATAGGAAAACAATATGATTGAATAGAAGTTTGGAATATAGGACTAGCAACAACTCTTATTTCCACTTTGTCACTATGGAAAGCTCATTGCATGACTACTTAGTGTAACACTGATAACAGATCAGTCCTTCCTGAAGTTCAGTGTTGCAGAGATAACAGACCAGACTCTGGCATACACCAACATCCTTCAAAGGATAACATTTCCTTGACACAAGAATAGAATAGTGATTAGTAGGAAAATAGAACTTCTAAACTTAATTGGAGAGGAAAGTTGAGCTTCTGAACTTAGCCCAGAGAAAAAGAAATGTGGCTTAGTCAGTATGCAAAAAATGTCAGCAGTGTTACAAAATGAAATCAGTTACAGAATAAATCAATTTGATTTTCTCAATTTTCAATAGTATCAGAACCAGATTTTGGACTCAGGCATTCTAACTTCAAGCCCAGTCCTTTTTCCATCCCAAATGCTGTACCATGAATAAACCTTATTGAAATAAAAAATTCTTGAGTACATAGAAGACTACCTGGAGTTTTGTGAGCTGAGATGGATTAGAAACCATGTCTTATTGTTTAATGGAACTTGGAATGATTGTAGCTATAGGAGAAAAGATATGCATGATGACTGTCTCCCAGTATTTGGAGGTGTTTCATGTGGAAGAGGGGAATATATTTTACTTATGCTCCCAGGTAGGAATAGGAACAATGGACTGAAATTTCAGAAAGGTAGCCTTCATTTTGATGTAAATTAGCAATTAGAGCTATCCAAAAGTGGAATTGGGTTGCCTTGGAAGGGAATAGATTCTCCATCCCTGGTGGTCTTCAACTAAAGATTGGAAGTCCATTTGTCAAGGACCTTGTAGAAGAGATCGTTGTCCAAATATAGGTTGACTTAGACTACTGAGATCTCTCCTAATAATCAGAATCATAATAAATAGCATTTTAAGAGTATTTTAAAATTTGAACAGATTTTTACATCTTACCTCACTTGAGTCTTCTAATCACTCAGAGAGGTAGTTGCTACTATTATCCCATTTTATAGATGAGGAAACTGAAGTTAGAAAAGGTTAAAGGACTTAGGTTCATACTGCTAGTAAGAATCTAAGGCAGGATTTGAACATAGATCTTCTTGACTTGAAGTCCAACATTCTATCTCCTGTACAACCTCACTGCTGTAACTAATTTTGAAATATTCTTGTTACCAAGGCAAACTTTGAAAAATTTCTTCTAATTTGTTGTGTTTTCTGCTCCCACCTATCTGACTGACTCTCTTCAATTTCTGTTATGATTTCTCAATACACTCTCTCTTCTCCATATATATATATGTATATATACATACATATATATATATATATATATATATATATATATATATATATATATATATATATATATATATAATCTTATGAGACAGCTGAAAGATTTCCTTGTTCCCGTCTCCTGTACTCCTTTAATTTGGTTTTAGTTTTAGACAATGCAGATATAAGACTGTGAGCTCTTCAGATAGGATCCAAGTCTTCTATGTTTTTATTCTCACAAAGTTTGCTGTGAGATAGCATCAAGAGCAACATTCCCTATTTACTCAGTGAATGTGCCTTCATCTGAATACTCTGATATTCTCTTTGCCATGTCTTTATCTTCTTTGCATATTTCCTTGGTTTCTTTCTTTCTTCTGTTTCTCCTAATTTTCTTTTCAGTATTTGTCTCCCTCTTCATTTCTCTTTTTCCTCTTTCCTCCATGTTAATTCAGATGACACAGAAATGGGCCTTTTTTGCAACTAGCAACCAAAAATTGTAATAAGAATTTCCCAAGGGGAGTAGGGGTTGAAGAATCATATCTACTCATGTTTCAAAGACTTATGGGCTTGTGAGATGGCACAGAACAGAGGAGAATGTGAAGTGATCTGTCCTATTCTCTTGTAAGAGTCTAAAGTAATTATTTGAATTCAGGTCTTTTTATCCCATTTATCTTTTATTTTGCTTTTTAAAAAATTTTTTAACCCCCCCTCTAGCTACATGCAAAAGCAAATTTCAACATTTATTTCCAAAACCTTGAGTTCCAAATTTTCTCCCTTCCTACCACCCTACTACCTCCAGTGAGAAAGCAAGTTAATTGATATAGGGTAAAAATATGTAAACATCAGTTCATGAATTGATGCTGAGTGAGATGAGCAGAACCAGAAGAACATTGTACACCCTAACAGCAACATGGGAGTGATGATCAACCTTAATGGACTTGTTCATACCAACAGGGCAACAATCAGGCACAATTTTGGGATATCTGTGATGGAGAATGCCATCTATATCTTGACAAAGAATTGTAGAGTTTGAACAAAGATCAAAGACTTTCTATGTACCTTTAACTAAAAAAAATGTCTTATGTAATTCTGCTATATCTCATATTATATGTTTCTTCCTTAAGGATATGATTTCTCTCTCATCACATTCAGCTTAGATCAATGCATACTTTGGATGGGCATGATGTAAAGACTAACAAACTGCCTTCTGTGGGGGGGGAAGCAAGATTGGGGAAAACTGTAAAACTCACAATAAATGAAACCTTTCTAAAATTTAAAAAACAAAACAAAACAATAAGCCCTTGTTGAGTATGGACGTTGTGCTTAAAACTGCTAATATCCGTGGGTTAAGAAGAAAGCAACAGAACAGTGTATCTAGAAAGGCAATGTAGTATAATGGAAAGACATCGAACCTAGAATAAAGAGTTTCAGATTCAAATTAAAAAAAATATGTAACCATGAAAAACATTACAAAGTCATGTTGTAAAAATAAACATAACCTCCTCCCCCAAAGAAAGAGAAGCCTCAAGAAAAATAAAGTGAGGGGAAATAAAGAGATTGCTTCATTCCGTATTTAGACACCATTAGTTCTGTCTTTGGGATGGAAAGCATTCTTTATCATAAGTTCATCAGAGAAATTGCTTTAACATTCTTTTCTCCAAAGTTGCTATTGCTAGCTGTATTTCCCTCAATCCTATTCCCCCCCACTTCCATTTATTCTGTTTTCTCTCTCCTTTCACCCTGTCACTTCTCACAAGTGTGTTGCATCTGATTCCCTCCTCCCACAATCTTCCCTCTCTTCTATCATCTGCATCTCCGTCTCCTCTTCCACCCCCACCTCCCACTTTGTCCCCTTTCTCCGATCCATTTCCTCTACATAGAACAATGCCACAGGAGGGAGAAGAAACAGGAGGTAGAAACTGGCACAGTTAAGTTGCTTTATCTCCTGAGACTGGAAGCTTCTTATCAATATTTTCTTGATTATGCATCATCTATCATGTTAGCCATCCATCCATACTTATGATGAAAAAATGTGCTGACAAAGAAAAAAAGGCAGCTGTGTTCTGGAAGGAATGCTAAATCTAGAGTCAAGAAATTTGGATTTTGAATTTCAACTCCATATAATATTGGGTAGATCATCTTTTGAAGCCTCAATTTCCTTATCTATAAAATGAACTAATAATGAACTATAAAATTGAACTAATAACTAATAATTCTACCTGCCATCGTATTTTCAAACAGACTGTTCTATAGGAATTTAATTTGCTGGAATCCATTTATAGGACATTTATTTTGCTGGCCAGCTCAATGTTTAGACATTCGGTCCTTTCTCTAACCCTTTTGTTCAGGTTAGGAACCATTGTGACCCAAGGAGAAGAAGACTAAAGTTTGAGTGAGCAACTCCATGATCTGATGTTGAGGGAAGGGAGTAGAACCAAGAGAACATTGAACACATTAACAGCAACACTTCGAGCTGGTCAACTGTGATGGATGCCACTCCTCTCCAAAAGTCAGAGCTCAAGGACAACCCTTGGCGACCTTAGGGAGATGTGCTGACAACACCCAGAAGTGAATGGAATTCATTGGTTGTGTATTAAGGTTGGCGACCATTGATTAGAGAAACAAGTAAGGAAATATTCAAACAGGTCTTTAGATCTACCTAAAGTATTTTTCGTGTGCAGATTGGGGCTACAACAGACCCATTTCTTTTTTTTTTTCTTTAATTGATAATGTATTTTATTTTTCCAATTACATGCTAAGGTAGTTTTTCAACATTCATCCATTTGCAAATTTTATACATTTTTCTCCCACTCTCCCTTTCCCTCCCCTTGGTGGCAAACAGTAAAAGTACATATACATTTGTGTTTAACATATTTATGTATTAGTCATTTTGTGTAAGAGGAATTGGGAATAAGGGGAAAATAAGAAAACCATGAAGTAGAAGTGAAAATATAAGACAGGTTTTAAAAACATAGTATTCATTCAGATTCTGGGGTTCCTCCCCCCACTTCTGAATGTGGATGGCATTGTCCATAACAGGTCTCCTAGGGTTGTCCTTGATCTTTGAACTGCTGAGAGGAGCTGCATCCATCACAGTTGATCATCTCACAATGTTGTTGTTAGTGTGTACAATGTTCTCTTAGTTCTGCTCCCTCCCCTCAGAATCAATTCCTGTAATTCTTTAAGGGACCCATTTCTAACCAAAGATCTAGAAATGTGCGAACTAGCTCCAGCTGTTTCATTTGTTGTTGTTCAGTCACTTTCAGTCATTTCCGACTCTTAAACCCAGGCATGAGGATGGATCTGGGAGCTGTTTTGTTCTTTTTTAGACCTAAGGATGACTCAAGGTCAGTTTCTATCCCCAGGGCTATGATGGGAATAGAATCCATTGAATGCACTCTGGGCTGTTCCAACATAAACATGGACTTTGAATTTCAGCCAGAGCCACATTACATTTGAAATTAGAAAGTCATCTAATTTAAATAAGACAGACACCAAGAGCTCAGCACTAAGCTGCTTTTCTTGTTCATTTTGCTACTTATGATACACATGTGCATGCACATGGAGGGTGGGATAGCCAAAAAATACTTGAATATATGGGAAAAGGACAGGTCTGGAGGACTGAAGATGAGACACACCACCCATCTGCGGTGAGGGAGGTGACAGATTTAAAATACTGAATGAGACATACTTTTTTGGACGTGGCCAATGCAGGGATTTGTTTTGCTAGACTATAAATATTCATTTTGAAGATTCCCCCCCCCCCCTTTGTTTAATAGAGGAGAGGGCTGGAAAAGGGAGATAAAATAGATAAAAAAATGAAAAACAAAGATGTGAAGATGCCATTTATACATAGTATTTAATGATATTTTGATTTATGATAGTAATTTAAAAAATATTTATTTAAGGCAGTAGGGTTAAGTGACTTGCTCATGGTCACACAGCTAGGTAATTATTAAGTGTACCTGACACCAGGGCCAGTGTCTATCCACTGCACCACTTAGCTGTCCCTGATGATAGTAATGTTTAAAAAATAAGGTTTTTTGAGGTAGAGTTAAATGATTTACCCAGGGTCAATCAGCTAATAAATATCTAAGACTAGTTTGAACTTAAGTCCTCCCAATTCCAGGGCTGGTATTCTATCCACTGCACTACTTTGCTGCTTCAACAATGTAATTTTATTTTTTATTTTTTGCAAGGCAGTGGGGTTTAGTGGCTTGCCCAAGGCCACACAGCTAGGTAATTATTAAGTGTCTGAGGCTGGATTTGAACTCAGGTACTCTTGACTCCAGGGCCGGTGCAACAATGTAATTTTAAAAAGAATCTTAGATTTTTCCTAAAAAGGCAAAAATCACTTCCCAAAATCCATTATTTTTTCAAGGGTAAGTTAAATTTTTAGTTGTCTATTTTGGAACTTGCTTTAGGAAATATTTCTAAAAGGTCATTTAAACTCCTAATCCATAGTCTCATGCTTTAGTCTCATCTCAAATGTCCTCCCATTTATTACCAGTTTCCTTTTTTCTTTTTATTTCTGGGCATTAAATACCTGGATCATGCTGCTTAGCTGGGCATGATTTAAAGTATTTGCCACAGGCATAAAAATTCCTAATTATATCTTTGCCAGAGCAACTTCTGGGAATGGAATCTCTGGAAACAGCAAGGAGCAAACAGACAAGGGGAAATGCTTGGACACGTACTGAGCGGACAACTGGCTGATGGGATCTTGCTGGCCATGCACTACCAGAATTTAAATGACCTTTTATCCTGAATTTGGAGTTAAATCTCAAGCTTCACCCTAAAGCCAATGCTTAACATTAAACAACAAGACAGGACCACCAACAATGAGGTCCAAGGACACAGCCCTCAGAGAAGTGATGTATTCTGTGACCCAGCTTCACTAGCCAAGATGGGTTCAGGAGTTAATTAATAGCAGTATCCTGATTCATATCTCATATGGGGAGCTAAAGTGGAAGCAGCTACAGGTAGGATTGGTCAAACAACTATTATAAAGTCCTGGAGTACCCTAGGATTATGGAATTTTGAGAAAAAACAGGAGCAGTCAATCCAACACTGATCAGATGTTGGGAAAGTCTTTTTCATTAATGGTGTCCATGAGGATCATGAGGTGAGAGCTATTTTCTTATGGCTGAATATTTTAAGATACACATGGGGTGTTATTCAGTTATTTCAGTCATGTTTAACTTTTTGTGATTCCATTTGGGGATTTCTTGGCAAAGATATCGAAATACTTTGCCATTTCCTTCTCCAGTTCATTTTACAGATGAAGAAATTGAGGCAAGTAGGGTTAAATGATTTGTCTAGGGGTACACAAGTGGCTGAGGTCAGATTTGAATCCAAGTCTTCCGATTCCGACTCTATCTATTGAACCACCTCGCTTTTTCTAAGGTACACAAATAGAAAGTCAATTAACAAGAATTCAGGTTATAAAATTTCACTATTTGTTAATTCAGAATGTTTAAAAATTTTATTTATTTAACTGTTAAAAACTAACTTATTTTATATCCAATTGAAGTTTCAAAGTGAATGTTGTTGACTTTAAATCTTTTTTTTTTTTTTTTTTTTTTTTTTTAGGTTTTCGTAAGGCAAACGGGGTTAAGTGGCTTGCTCAAGGCCACACAGCTAGGTAATTATTAAGTGTCTGAGACCGGATTTGAACCCAGGTACTACTGACTCCAGGGCCGGTGCTTTATCCACTACACCACCTAGCTGCCCCTGTTGTTGACTTTAAAACCTTTTCTGATCAAACCTCTGATTTTTAAAAGTTAAATTATTAATAAATCAATACAATTAATGATATTAATCATACTCCTTATACATTGTACTTAAAATAATTAAATTATTGTAGATAGCATCTTGTGAGGAATTTTATTCCACCAATGCAGACCTTCAGCTATACCACAATTTGTAATCTTAGTGAATTATCAGAGGCACTGACACCTTAAGTAACCAATCTAGGCTCACATGACCAGTATATGTCAGTAGGAGGGAACTGAACCCATGTCTTCCTGATTCTGGGACCAAATCTATATCTATTATGCCCTTGTTCTCTGAATTTAATAGATTTTTAAGCACTGATTGAAATCTTTCTTTGTAGTTGGGTAAAATCTAGTCTACTAAATTACAAATGGGCCAATTTTTTTGCACATGAACCTTAGTACTATTCTTTATAATTTTTCACATTCCTCTCCCTATCTGGAAGACAAAATGACTATTAGAAGGATGTCAAGAGATTAGAGTGTCTCTCTGAGTGGGAGCAGTTTGTTGTTAACTTGGAGGAAAAGCTGAGCCAATACACAGTTGGGAGCAGTGGAGCAGAAAAAGAGTGGGCAACTTTTATTGATCTGGTATATGGAATGCATTTGCTCATCTGGGTCAGAACACTCACAAACATCAAAACTAGTTTGATGAAAATGATGGGGAAATATAGAAGTTGCTAAATAAAAAATAAGAACTCCACAGGACTTATCAGTATAGTTCATCCATTTTTTCCCCTTTAATCATCCATTTCTAAGAAGGCAGCATTTAATTCTGTCAAAGCAAAGCTTAGATAGATGTAGGACTCTTAGCTCAGTAAGAAGGCAGATGAAATTCAGTTTTATGTGGATAGTAACAATCCAAAGTGCATTTATGATGACCTGAAGGCTATTTATGGTGACATATGGTGTAACTCAACTACTCAGTTCTGATGGATCCAAAATCATAGTGTTCTTAACAGACCATCAATACAGAAACCATTGACTGTCTACCTCAAGTTGAAATCAATCTGTTCCCAACTGAAGTTCCAACTGCAGAAGAGGTTTTGAATTCCATTAAACTTTTTTATTTTTATTTTTTATTTTTTTTTGCAAGTGAACTTCAATTTATTATTACTATTATTACAATAATTTTGTTATAAAAGTAAACATAAACCCCCTCCCCTCAAGAAGATGAGAAACCTCAAGAATAGTGAGAGTGAGGAGAGAGAGAGAGAGAGAGAGAGAGAGAGAGAGAGAGAGAGAGAGAGAGAGATGTACTTCAGTCTTTGTTCAGATTCCAGTGGCTCTGTCTCTGGGGTGAGTTGCTTTCTTTATCATAAGTCCACAAGAATAGTTGCTTCAACATTTTTCCCACAGTTGCTATTACTAGCTGTATCTCCACTCTGTTCCTCCCCACTCTCATTTTTTCTATTCTCTCTCTCCTTTCATCCTGGCCCTGTCCAAAAGTGTGTTGAATCTGAGTACCCTCTCCCTCATTCTTCCCTCTCTTCTATCACCTATTCCCCCTCTTCCCTCCCCCCATTCCCCCTCATCCCGTCCCTTTCCTCCCATCCTTCTCCAGGGCATGACAGATTTCCTCACCCTATTAGTGTGTATGTCATTTCCTCCCTGAGCCATTTCTGTTCAGAATGAAGGCTCACTCATTCCCCCTTGCCTTCCCCCACTCCACTCCATTGAAAAAGCTTTTTCTTGACTCTTATGTGAAATTTCTTAACTTCTTCATCTCCTTTCCCTTACTCCCAGTACTTTCCTTTATCACCCATTGACTCCATCTTTTTTACTATATTATACCATTATATTCTGCTCCATCCTGTGTCCTCTCTATTTATGCTCCTTCTAACAGCTCTTATAAATGAGAAAGGTTATATGAGTTATCAATATCTTCTTCCCATGCAGGAATACAAACAGTTCAGTATCATTAAGTTCCTCATAGTTAGTTCTTCTTATCCACCCTCTCTATGGCTCACCAGAGTCCTTTGAGATCAAACTTTCTGTTCAGCTCTGGTTGTTTCAATAGGAAAGTTTGAAAGTCCTCTGTTTCATTTTAAGTCCATCTTTTCCCCTGAAAGAGGATGTTCAGCTTTGCTGGGTAGTTGATTCTTGGTTGTAAATCAAGATCTTTTGACTTCTGGAATATAATATTCCAAGGTCTACAAGCTCTTAATGTAGGTGCTGCCAGATCCTGTGTAATTCTGATTATAGAGCAACAGTAGTTGAATTGCTTGTTTCTAGAAGCTTTTAGTAGTTTATTTTTGACTTGGGAGTTTTGGAATTTGGTAAAAATATTCCTGGAAGTTTTTCTTTTGGGATCTCTTTCAGGGGGTGACTAGTAAATTCTCTCAATTTTTATTTTACCCTCTGCTTCTAGGATCTCAGGGAAATTTTGCTGTATTATTTCTTGAAAAATGAAGTCTAGGCTCTTCTCCTGATCATGGCTTTCAGATAGCCCATAATTGTTAAATTATTTCTTCTGGATCTGTTTTTGAGGTTGGTTGTTATTCTAATGAGATATTTCACATTTTCTTCTAAATTTTGGCCTTTTTGGAAGAGTTTTATTTCTTCCTGATTTCTTGCGAAATCATCAGCTTCCTTTATTTCCATTCTGAATTTGAAGGAGTTATTTTCTTCAGAGAGCTTTTTTATCTCCTTTCCAGCTATCCAATTCTGCTTTTTAAGGCATTCTTCTCCTCATTTGTTTTTTGTTTTGCTTTTTCCATTGGGCCTAAACTGGTTTTTAACATATTTTCTTCAGCATTTTTTGTATTTCTTTCACCAAGCTGTTGATTTGGTTTTCATGATATTTCTGAATCACTTTCATTTCTCCTCCCAATTTTTCCTCCACCTCCCTTAATTGCTTTTCAAAGTCTTTTTTGAGATCATCCATAGTCTGAGCCCATTTTCTATTTCTCTTGGAGGTTTTGGATATGGAAGCTTGGATTTTGTCATCATCTGAGTATGTGTTTTGATCGTCCATGGGACTAAGATAATTCTCTATGGTTAGATTCTTCTTTTTTTCTGTTGTTTACTCATTTCCTCAGCCCAAGACTAATTTACAGCACTTCCAAGGCTTTGGGTTTTTTTTGGGGGGGTACTCCACTGGGACTTTTATTCCTCCAGGTCTTATGCTCTCTTGCCTGCACTTTGATATGTAGATGAACATACTTCCCTCTGCCCTAGAGCTGTAAGAAGGAGTCCTGCTTGACTACTTAGTATGAAAGCCCAAACTGCACCCTGGATCTGAGTGTGGGTAAACAGCAGAGTCCTACCCCAAGGGAGAGCAGAGAAATTTCTGCAGTCTTCCCTGACCCCCTTACTGTCTGTAGGCTATGCTCTGGAGGTGTATGCTGCTTTCTCCAGATTCTCACTGCAGGTTCTGTGGCTGGTGCTCCCTCACTCCACACTCATTCTGGTGTAGCAGAATTCTTTCCCCACCCCTTCAAGCTGTTTCCCCACTGTGTGACCAGGGTTTTTTCCAACTCTTGGTCCTGGTGAAACACACCTTTCCTGCAGAACTTCAAAGTTATCTTGGACTGGGAAAATGTATCACTCAGTCTTTCTTTGGGTTCTGCATCTCTAAATTTTGGCTAGAGTCATAGTTTGTTGGCTTTTGGAGCTTTGGGGAGAAGTAATTCCCGGGAAATGCTGCCTTCACATGCTCCCTCCATTAAGCTTTCATGTGGCAAAGCATTTGGTGCTGATTCTATTCCAGCTGAGATCTGCAAGGTGTGTGGGGGGAGTCCATTGCTCATCCAAAAGCTAACTGAATTCCAGGTTATATGGCATGAAGAGGTGATTCCCCCAAGAATTCAAGGATGTCTCCATCATCTATCTCTATAAAGGCAAAGGGAATAGATTATACTTTGACAATCATAGGGGTATTCTTTTTTTAGTCATTGCTAGTTAAGATTCTTGCCAGAGTCCTTCATCTTGAAGATGATCACTTCCCTGACAGCCAGTGTAGCTTCAGAAGGTGTTGAAGAACAGTTAATATGGTGTTTTCTGCCTGAAAACACCAGGAAAATTGCCAGGAACAAAACAGAGGTCTGTATGTAATGTTTATGGATCTGACTAAGGTCTTTGATACTGTCAGTCATGAGGGTTTATATACAAATGTGGTTGCCCAGAGAAGATCATCAGTATTGTATGTCAGTTTCCTGCATGACCAGGTTCTGGATAGTGGACGATGCTCTTCAGATTTCTCAGTCTTCTATGGAGCGAAACAAGATATGTCCTTGCTCCCATGCTTTTTGGCATGTTTTCAGCCATCTTATCAAATTTCTTCACTGAGGATTATCATGGTCTCAAGGTCAGCTACCATACTGATGACAAATTCTTCAACTTGAAAAGACTACAAGGCAAGACCAAAAAGTGGAGGGAATGTTGACATGATCTCCGGTTTGCAGATGATTGTGCACTCAATGCAGTCTCTGTAGCTGAAATGCACCAAAGTATGAATCCATTCTCTGCTTACTGTGCTAATTTTTTGTCTAACAATTAACACCAAGAAAACACAGGTGCTCCATCAGCCAACAATGCTATCCAAGTGTTGAACCATTGGTTACAGCCAATAGAGACATTCTAAATGCTGTGCATAAGTTCATTTACCTTGGCAGTATCCTTTCCAGGGAGATACACATTGACAATGAGGTTGACACTTGCATTGTCAGAGCTAGCTCAGAAAGTGTGGTAGAGAAGAGGTATTAGCTTAACTACCAATCTGAAAGTCTCCAGGGCTGTTGTGCTGACCTCATTGCTATATGCCTGTGAAACTTGGACAGTCTACCAGTGCCATGTCAGGAAACTGAATTGCTTCCATTTAAATTGTCTTAGGAAAATTCTGAAGACCACCTGGCAGGAGAAGATCCCAGACAATGATGTCCTTTCTTGAGCTAAACTGTCTAGCATTCAGACATTACTACAGAGAGCGCAACTACTATGGGCTGGCCACATTGTAAGAATGCCAGAAGTAAGTTTGCCAAAAAAGACTATTTTATGGAGAACTCACACAGGGCAAGTGCTCACAAGGGGGTCAGAAGAAGTGATACCAAGACACCCTGAAGGTCTCTCTCAAGAACTTTAGAATTGATTATGCAACATGGGAAACATTGGCATGGGACCACCCAGCATGATATGCCCCCATCATAGAGGGTGCTGTGCTCTATGACCTAGGTAGAAGCAGCTCAAAGGAAATGTGAGATGTGTAAGTTTAGAGTACCCATCCCAGGTGTTCACATGAACTATTGGTCTCCAACCTGGGGTAGAACATTCTGAGCTCATATCAGTTTGATCAGCTACAGTCAGACACACTGTAACTTATTTCTAACATAGTGTTGTTATTTTGATCTTCTTTGATAATGAAGGACAAGAACCAACAACCAATCCATCCCTTGCCTTATAGCCATAGTTACACCTACATCTTGTTGTTTGATAACGGGGTGGGTAATTATGGTATATTTTGACCTACTGCTTTGATACAGAAAAATTATACTTGTAAAGGTTATTTGATCTTGTCTTTAGCAAATAACATGCCCAGTTTTTTGACTTTAGATGTTTAGTCTGAAGACATCTGTCTTAAAGTATCTAAAGGATTACCACAAAGATGACAGTGTTGGTGGTTCTGCTTGGTCTCAGAGAGCAATTGGTGGAAGTTAGAGAGAGAGAGAGAGAGAGAGAGAGAGAGAGAGAGAGAGAGAGAGAGAGAGAGAAAGAAGAAGAAGAAGAAGAAGAAGAAGAAGAAGAAGAAGAAGGAGGAGGAGGAGGAGGAGGAGGAGGAGGAGGAGGAGGAAGAAGAAGAAGAAGAAAACAAGATAGAGATAGAGAAATAGAGACAGACAGAAATAGAGACAGAGAGACAAAGAAATAATGAAAGAGAGGGAGACAGATGGAGGAGAAAGAGAGAGGTTTATGTTTGATATAAGGAAAATCTTGATAATGATTAGAGCTGTCCCAAAACAAAACGGAATACCTAAAAGCAATCTGTTTTCTCCACTGGAGGTCTTCAAGCAAGAATCACTTATCATTATTCTTACAGAGGGATTCAAGTTTAGGTATGTGTAGGATGAGGATAATCATATCAGCTTACTTTTATTATCAGGCTCTAGATAGAAAGGACCTTTGAGAACATATAATTCAACTTCTTATTTTACAGATGGGACCACCGAGGCCTACAAAGGTTCTGTAAATTGTCCAAGATAGTATAAGTAATAAAGTGACAGAATTGGGATTTGTACCCAAAGCTTCTACTTCAGAGGACAGCTAGGTGGCCCCATAGTGCATAGAGAACTGGGTCTGGAGTCAGGAAGACTCATTTTCATAAGTTCAAATCTAACCTCAAATACTTACTAGCTGTGTGACCCTAAGCAAATCTTTTCACCTTGTTTACCTCAGTTTTCTCATCTGTAATATGAGCTCTGAAATCTTTGTCAAGAAAACCCTAAATAGGGTGACAAAGAGTTGTACATAACTAAACAGACTGAACAACAAACAACCTCTGATTCCAAAGTCAACAATATTTTCAAAATATACTGCCTCTTGGTGTCCTTTTCATCTATTTGAATATCTCTTCTCTTGAAAGCTGTAGAATATACTGGCAAGACCTTTGTTTTATGCAATGTGAAAAAGTTTACTGAAATTTACTTATATACATGAGAATCACCAGCAACAACAATGTTGAGGTAAGAAATTTGACATCATCTCCATTGTCATAGTTTTATGATCTAAGATTATAGACTTTATTAATGTATTTCAAAGAGATGAATCTGGCTCATCTAGCCTATCCTTCACTTTGCTTATAATCTATTTATTTATATTAAAAGTTATTTCCCCCAATTCATGTAAAAATAATTTTAAACATTTATTTTTTAATTTTTAATTTTTCCCAGTTACATGTGAAGATTGTTTTCAACATATAACCTTTTGCAGAATTTTTCCCCATGACCCTCCTTTCCCTCTTCCCTCCCCATAGCAGTAAGCAGTCTGATATTATTGTGTATGAGCAATTGTTTAACATTTATTTTTTAAATATTTGAGTTCCATCCCTCCTTCCCTCCATGTTCCCTCCCATAAACAGTAAGCAATTTGATATAGATTATACGTTTGCAACCATGCAAAATATATTTCCATATTAGTTATATTGCAAAAGAAAACAAAACACATGTCCATACATACAAAAAGGTGAAAAAAAGTATGCTTTAATCTGCATTCAGACTCTATTGATTCTTCTCTGAAGATGAACAGTATTTTTTCATCATGAATCCTTTGGAACTGTCTTGGATCATTGTATTGCTGAGAATAGTTAAGTCAGTCAGTGGATCATCATACAATATTGCCATTTACTCTATATACGCTGTTTTCCTGTTTCTGCTCACTTCACTTCATGTGAGTCTTTCCAGATTTTTTGGAAATCATCTTGCTGATCATTTCTAATAGCACAATTTAAGATGCATGATATTTTTGCTATTATATTTCCAGATTACACTGACCTTTAACATTCCTGGCTATTTAGTATATTGATTTATGTTCCTAGAAGGAAGATCCAAGGATAGAAAATGGGGGAAGCTATATAATCAGGGATGCTCTGAGACTCAAAAGAGATAAGAGAAATTAAGCACTTGGCAAACATTAAAGTGTTACATAAATACTGGCTATCATCATCATCATCATCATCATCGTTGTCGTCATCATCGTTGTCGTCATCATCGTTGTCGTCATCATTGTTGTTACAATTAGCCCACAATCAGTAACTAGGTATTCATTTAGTGAACTGGAAATTTTACTCTAGATCTGATTCTTCCTAACAGGGAAGCTAGATTGCTGGTGTGAAATGATGGAAAGTTTCTGGGAAGGGATCCCTAGAGTTTATGATATGAAATGAGAAAACTTCAGTTCTTTCTGTTCACTTCTCACTTTGGTTCATCCAGCACTTCACTGGGAAAGAAGAGTAGCACTCAGTGATGGAGGGCCTTAAATATCTACTGCAAGAGTTTGACCTTTGCTAGGAGGCATTTGGGCAGTCACATAGAGGAAGACTATAGTCTAACCTGTGTATTTAGAAGATTTGACAGTTAAAGGAAAGATGGATTGGAGAGAGAAATGAGAAGTGTTATATATTCTCAAAGGCCTTCTTTCTAGAGGTTGATAATAAAAAGTAGCTAATATGATCAGCCCCAATTAGTCCTGTTAGACTAGCTGCTCAGGAAGTGTTAAGTTCCTGCTGGCTAGCTTATCTTTACCCAGGTGAATGTTGAAGGGGTGGGAGACAAGGGAGACAAGGATGACAAGTTCTCCTTAAAGTTCTCCAAAATCTCCAGGTCCTCCTAGTTCTCCAAGATCTCTTTTTATTAAACCAAATACAAGTGCTTAAATATCCTCCCCAGTTCCTGGTCCACTCCCACTCCCGTGGGACTCTACAATCAACCAGTAAAATAAAGGTCTGGTGCTAGAGGATACCAGGTGATGAAAGTTTTCAGTACTCCCATACACAACAGTCCCTTACAGAGAGGGTATTAGGAAGACCTGTTAGAAAGCAATTGAAATAGTCTAGCCAGGTTATCATGAAAGCAATGACTATGGGAGAATAAAGGAGGGAAATGATATGAAAATGTTATGGAACAGGAATCAGCAGACATTGGTGACTACTTGGGCTTTCAGAAGGAAGAAAAGGGAAATCATTAAAATTTGTAGCCACCTCCTGCAAGAAGTCTTTCTTGATTTCCCAGTTTTAATTTCTCTCTGCCAATCATTGTGCATTAAAAATAAATACCCTTTTCTTACTTATCTCTTCAGATGTTGCTGTTCCCTAGAAGACTATCAGCTCCTTGGGAGATTGGGAATTATCTCATTTTTGTATTTGTCATATCTAACAGAATAACTGGTGAATTAATAAATCTTGGTGCTTAATAAATCTTGATTGGTTGATTTTTGAACATAGATTTAGAGCTAGTAGGGACCTTAGTAGTCATCTGGTTCAACTTCTTTATATTGAAATGAAATGAGGAAATTGAGTACTATAGAGGCTGTATAACTTTTCTAGCCTCATAGAGGTAGTAAGAGGCAGGATTTGAAGCCATACCAACCAATCTCAAATCCAGTGCCAAACTAAATTAAAGTATCTTTCATGATATCTATTGTTTATAGGAAGGAGAAAAATGATCTGATGATCAATGGGTAGCTGGGAGACACAGTAGATAGAAACCTGGGCCTAAAGTCAGGAAGACCTGAGTTCAAATCCAGCCCCAGACATTTACTAGCTGTGTGGTCATGGGCAAGGCACTTAAACTGTATTTGCTTCAGTTTCTTTAACTGTAAAATGGGAAAAGGAATAGGACCTCTCTCCAAGAGTTGTGAGGATTAAATAAAATAATAATTATAAAGCACTTATTACAGTGCTTGTTAAATAATGATAATATTTGTCCTTCATTCTCGAAGAAGGCCATGAAATCAGAGAGGTGTCAAGTACATGAATTGGATTTTATTGGGGGGGGGGCTCACTTTCTCCTCCAGAGCCATCTGGATCCAGTGACCAGATATGATTCAGGATGTCTAGAGATGGCCCTGGATGTGAGGCAATCAGGGCTAAGTGACTTGTCCAAGGTCACACAGCTAGTAAGTGACAAGTATCTAAGACTAAATTTGAACTCAGGTCCACCTGACTCCAGTGCTGGTACTCTATCTGCTGCACCATCTAACTCTTATAAATGTGATGATAATGATAAAATATAAATCTTGAAGCCCTATATAAATGCTAGATATTATTGTTAAATAAATGGCTCTCAGAAGTGATGATAACCTTTAGGTATGAGCCCCAATTAGTCCTATGTCCTAAATTTTTTGTGTTTTCTTCCCAAAAGAAGTGGTATCATGGATAGAGCACTGGGTCTGAAGTCAGAAAAACCCAAGTTCAAATCCAGTTTCAGATATTTACTAACTGTGTGACCTTGGACAAATCACTTAACCTCTCACTGCTTCAGTTTCCTCAACTGTAAAATGAGAATAATAATATGAGGGGATAGTGACTATTCCCAGGGTTTTTGTGAGGATAAAATGAAATAATATTTATGAAGCACTTAGCACATTTCATAGTAGATGATTAATAAATGCTTGTTTCTTTCTTACTTTTAGGGGGGAGAAATATAAATCTCTTCACGACAGTGAGGTTTTTAATTGCTGCTGTTTCCTTCAATGTGGAACTACAGACTCATCCAAATGTATGATGTCATTTTTCCAGAGGCAGCTGTTGCAAGTTGGTCACTCAGAGCCAAAAGTTCATGAAACAGTGGACCTCATCAGCCCTTCTCTGTCAGGTTTCAGCTTTCTGATATATATTTTATTAGGATTATTTGGAAGGAAAATGTCTCCCAAGCACAAGGCCTTTCTGTGATGTGCACGTGTCCACAAAGGGCTGTCTCTTGAAAATACAAGAGCAGACAGATGGGATTTCCATAGGAAAAGTATGTGTCATCTCAGGGCTCTGTGCTTGGGGTTTGTGTGAGGTATTGTCTGGTGAAAGTTAAGCAAACAGACAGCTCACCTTGGACAGTTAGGTCATCTCTAGTTGATGACTTTGCGGCATAGCCAATGTCTCTGCTAGGGACACATATTTTCGATAGTGTCTAATCCCAGGATGCCATTTTAAAAGAATAATCTTGCCAAGGGACCCAGAGCAGTACTGGCATCTTCTGTAACCTCCAGAAGAAGGTGTTCCCCCTCCCAGGATTGTGATGAGTGATCCAGGTTCCAAACTTGTTAAACATTAGGAGAATTTCTTAGGATGATAGAGCCAGAAGTGAAAGAAATCATTAAGGGAATCGAATCCAATCTCCTCATTCTAAAGAAAAGCAACAATAACAATAACTTGCATTTTTTGAGTTCTTTGAGGTTTACAAGGGACTTTATAAATATTTTCACATTTTATTCTAACAAAAACCGTGGGAGGTAGATGATGTTATTAGCTCCATTTTAGAGGTGAGGAAACTGAGGTAAATACTTTTCCAAAGTCACATAATTGGTGTCAGCTCTGGGAACTGGGTTATTGTTCAGTTACTACAGGGTTTGTCTCACCCTTAAATCCACAAGTCAATAAATATAATACATATTATTGTATGTTTGGGATTGGCCCTCAAGGAGCTTACATTTTAATGGTAGAAGACAGTACATAAAAAGGAACTCAAAAATAGGGTAAGGAATTTGGTCAGAGAGAAGGTGGGGGAGGAAGCAGGATTGGTGACAAAATTTGTAGAGTTAGGATTTGAGCCAGGAGAGGAGTGAAGGATGATTGATCTAGAACACATCCTCAGAATGAATCTGTATTGATGATGGAAACATTTATCATTGAAACATTAGTTGATTGATTGAAGTGGACATGGACAAATTTCTTAACTGCTTTGAGTTCAGTTTTTTTTAACATGAAATAAGAATGAGAGGCAGTATGGAGGTGGGGTAATGGAACCCGGAGACTTGTATTTGTGACTCAATAATCATTTAACTTGTCAGTCAATCAATGAACAAATTGTTCATCCTTCTCAAAGAAGAGCAATTAAAAGCATTTATTAAGTGCCTACTATAGTCCAGGGCCATGAATTCTGAGAATACAAAATGAGAAAAAAGACAATCTCTGCCCTCAAGGAGCTCACAATCTAATTTAATCATGTCTCAGTAACTCAGATATCTCTCTAAGACAGTAATATCATAGCTTCAAGTCCATCTCATTCCATGCAAAATTGGTATATTTATACTTTCACCTCTTACTTTAGAGGCTTCTTGTGAAGAAATCACCTTTTAAAACATGGGGTACCATATAAAGTAGCATGTTATTTTTATTTAGTTCAGACTTGGGATTTTGTTAGTTTAAACAATACTCATGGGCACCTATATTTTAGAGTCTTGGAGACTTGTAGAACCCTAGAGCATAGGTAACTTGCACCAGGTCACACAGACAATGACATCAAAATCCAATCTTATCCCAACCCATATAAAATTGGGGTGTTAATATTTGTACCACATACTTTATACTTACTATGAAGAGAACACTTTATTAACCGAAACATCATCAACATTTAATCTAGTCCAGAGGCAGAATTGAACCAAGGATTTCCTAACTTTAAGGCTGTCCTTCTATCCACTTCACTTAGTACTCTGCACAGTTAAGTAATTAATAGATACTATATAGATGATCTAGACAATGACAAATGATGATGGAAAATTGGAAAACACATCCTGAAATGGATAGTTATGATCCCTGGAGTTGGCTAATGTCAAAGATGATTGCTCCTTATTAGGAAAATCCTAGTTTGAATGAGGATCCCTTAACAGGCAGGAGGAGGGGATTCATACAGCCTTAACTGGGGTCTGCTTTAAAATCTTTCTCTTTTTGCTTCCAGGCCTTTCTCTGTGACTTTGGCAATACCATTGATACACAGTGTGAGAGTATTTGAGGATGAAATAATGGTCAGACAGCCAGAACCTGTAATTAACTGGCCAGGGGAATAGATGTGGATAAAGCAGGAACTCACATAAGTTTCATTTATTCATTTTTTTTTCTTTAAAGGAAAAAAGAATAACTCAAGTGAATCTGGAACCATTTTGAATCTTTTCTAGGCTCTTTTCTGATGGAGAGAGCTGGCTCCTAGCCCTTGATTTCAGCATGGGGGCCAAGAAAACTGAAAAAGAAAAAAAGAATTGAGAGGTTTACAGACTGTTCAGACATTTTTCAGAGACATTTCCTTGTACATTTGCCCCCTGTGTATCCTACATCTGGATGTCCCCAAAAAGCTCCTGTTGTGTTCAGGCAGCCAATCTAAATCTCTATTTTTTAATGTTCCTGCTCTCCCCTGGTCGTAGGTCAAGGCTAGGTTGAGCAGGGCACCCTTTATTACAGAAAGGAAGTGTTTGAAGTCTTTGTCCTCAGAACACTGTGGGTGACAGCTGGCTTGGCAGGCTTGCTCCCAGACTTTGGGACTGCTGCAAATTCAATTGAGTTTATGTCATTTGTTGGCAGGAACACCCTGACCCCAGAAATAACCTGGAGTTAGGAGATACTATTGTTGTTCATTCTTATTGGTTCTTCTTCCACTGGGTTGATTTTTCTTACAACTTTCAAGTACACTGTGGTGGTCTGGGTTTTCTAGATCTTGCCAGTGATGTTTCCAGGCTTAGAAAAAGAAGGAATGTCAGAATCCACATTATATGCCTTATATTGTCTGGCTATATTCAAGGCCTTGGTTGACTGCTATCTACTTTAGGTCAAGGGTGGGGAACCTTTTTTTTGCCAAGAACCATTTGGGCATTTATTCATTATTTAAAAATTTTATTTATTTAACACAATGGGATTAAGTGACTTGCCCAAGGTCATACAGCTAAGCAATTGTTAAGTGTCTGAGACTGGATTTGAGCTCATGTCCTCCTGATTCCAGGGCCAGTGCCCTATTCACTGCCCCAGAACCACCTGGATATTTATGACATCATTCACTGTTATATTTGGTCAAACATTTAATTAATTCACCTCTAAAAAGTTCCTAGATCTATTGACTTTTGAGTTGCCTTGGCAGTGCCAGATCAAATGATTTCTTGGGCCTTGTATGGCCCACTGACCCAATATTCCCTGACTCTGCTTTAGATATATAAATTATTCCAAAGTAGTTATAACTTTCTTGAGGAGGTTGATACATAAATGACCCCAAAATAGAGCCTAGCACTAGCTTGAAGAGATAGATTTTTTAAAAAAATATATTATTATTGAGGGCATTTCAGGTAGTACAGTGGATAAAGCAATAGACTTGAAGTCAGGAAGACCCAAGTTTGAATTCTGCATTAGATACTTTCTGCTGTGTAACCTCGGGTAAGACACTTTCCTTTTCAGTTTATGCCTCAGGTTTCCTCATTGGTCAAATGAAACAGTTGTACTGAGCCCTCCTAGGTTCTTTCTAGCTCTAAATCTATGATGCTATAAATTTCTATCAATGGAAGTGAGTAGACTCACTGAATAGGTGGCTGTTGGGAGATGAGAGTGGAAATACATCTTGGGAATCTCAACAGCGGGGTGATAGGAAAAAGAACCCCTCAAGATAAGGCTGCTGCTCTTACTTCTATGGGAATAAGGTGGGTGGAGAGGCAGTTCATTTCAGTGGAAAGGTCATCAAGGTCTGGAGTCACAGGAACTGAGTTCAAGTCTGCCACTTATAAACTGTTGAGAGACCTTTGTCAAGTAACTTAAACTTGTTAGGCCTCAGTTTATTTATCAAAAAATTAGGTGAGTTGGAATAAGAGAGCTTCCAAGGTCCCTTCTAGTTCTATAAATTTACTTCTGGGGTCATGTTGTCAGCACCATCCGAATTTTCCACTGCCAGGTCTTAGTTATGCCTCTATTCGACATTCTAGATGCCTGAGAGAGAGCGTGGTGTTATAGAAAGACCATCAGATCCAGATACCTGGGTTTGAGACCACATTCTATTGTTTACTATCACAGATGTATGTGATCTTTAAACAAGCACAACTTGACTGCTTGAGAAGTCACAGTGACTCCCATTTGCCTTTAAAAGTCTCTTCACAGTCTTCCCCCCAACTTCTTCACCTCGAATGATTTCATATCATTCTCCTTCATGTACTCTGCCTTCTATTCAAACTGACTTACTTATTGTTCCTCATGCATGTAATTCTAACTCTTGATTCTACAGACTATCATCCACTTATCCAATAATAGTAATAGTAATAATAATGATAATAATAATAATCTAGTCCTTATGGTGGTTTGTAATCTTTTATGAATAACATCTCATTCAATCTACAACCATCCTGGGAGGTACAAGCCATCATGTCCCCCAATTTTGTAAATGAGGTAACTGAGGAAGACAGTAGTTAAGTGACTTGCCCAGGGTCACAAAGCTACTGAATATTTTGAACTCAGATCTTTCCTGGGGTCTAGGTTCAGTGGTCTTTCTGCCATACCAACCCAGCTGCCTATCTAGTTTTGTAATTCTTTTTCTCCTTGTTGTTGTTCAGTTGTTTTCAGTCATATCTTACTCTTCATGATTCTATTTGAAGTTTTTCTTGGAAAAAGATACTGGAGTGGCTTGCCATTTCCTTCTCCATCTCATTTTACAGATGAAAGAAACTGAGGTAAACAGGTCTAAGTGACTTTCCCCAGGGTCACATAACAGGGTAAATGTCTGAGGCCAGATTTAAACTCAGAGTCTTTCTGACTCCATGCCTAGCATTCTATCTACTGTATCATTTAGCTTCCCCCTTTTTCTACTTATCTTTGTATCTTAGAATTCCTCACCCTTGTCATGGCTTGGTTCACAGGCCAGATCCTGTAGGATACCTTTTCTAATTCCTTCATTTATTAATAATTCTTCCCCCTCCCCCAGCTAAAATGATCTCATTTATTTTTACCTGTTTTACTTAACTTGTCTACATGCTATTTGCCCCTAGTAGAATGTAAATTCCATGAGTATAAGGATTGTTTCATTTTTTTGACTTTGTATGTCCAATTCCAAGGGCTGATGTTCAGGTGCAGAATGGCTATTACATGGATGGTTAACTTGAAAAAAGGTAACAATGAATTGTAAAAAACAGAAGGGCTTCATCAAAAGCAAGTCATGCTGATTGAAACTCCATTACCTTTTCTAATAGAGGGTTACTGGACTGTTATATATTGTCTTTGTATCCACAGGCACTGAACATACAGCCGATGTTTAATAAATGCTTGTCAATTTGAATTGAATTAATATATCTATATTTCAGTTTTCTAATTTGTAAAATTGAGAACAATAATAGGCCATATCACAGGGCTGTTGTGAACCACTTTATAAATGTAAATTTTTATTTAAAATAGTGAACAATGTCTATCAAATCTGTTTTGTGATGTGTCCATCACAGAGAGTTTATATGGTGTGATCTGAGAAACACTTATTTTTTTGCGTCCTACCTGACCAAAATTCTGTTGCCATAGTAGCACTAACATTAGGAACCTGTTTTCTTCTCCATCAGTCAATCAATCAATCAATTAAATAATCATATATTAAATGCTGATATGTGACAGGCATTGAAATAGACTCCAGGCATACAATAATGAAACAAATAATTAAAACAATTCTACATGATGAGCTTGCATTCTAATAGAGAAGATGAGTACATGTCAAATAAAATACAGTGCAAATACAATGTTTTCCCCCCAAAAGAACTAGCATTATTTTTTTCAGGATGCTTATAAAATAAGCCCCAGTTAAGATAATCAGGCAACAGACACATTTGATATGTCCATTGCAATACACACCAGTCATACTGAATGATAAAATAATATTAATATATAATTAAATGTTAATAAATAACATTATTGATATTAATCCCTGAAATAAATGATAATATAAATTTTAGTTAAATATTTGTAAATACTCAAGTGAACACCTTTGGACAAGGGGTAAACACCTATGTAAATAGATGAACTCAAAACTTATTACTGAACGACCAATTGGAGTAAAGATACAGTGCACAAATAATGTGCACACTTGATAACATTTGAATGGAAAGAAAGCCCCACTTCTAATCATTACTAAGGACAAGAAAGATAAGATTGAATGTGTTTCAAGCATTTATTTTCTTGAGTAACACACACATCATTATAAGGAGGTGAGTATCAACCACCACTTATTTGCGAGGTCGCCAAAGAGGTCTGCTAGTCTGGGAATTAGTCAGTACTCACCACACCAAAGGCATGAAAAACTTTCTGGCAGATAGAATAAATCAAATAATGATTCTCCAGGAATGACTGCCTCTCTCCAGTCATCCCCCTTGAAAATAAACCCTAATGCATCTTTTAGAGCAAAAATTAAATATAAGACCTGGTCTTATTTTAGGGGAAATATGGTACAAGCTTATAAATATGATTTATACAAAATATATAAGTATACTGTGATTTGGGAAGGAGGGCACTAACAATTGGAGTAATTTTTCCTTTTCTTCAAATATTCCTGGGAGGACACAAGGAATTAAATTATTCATGATGATCTGGTATTAATTCATTTATCAGATAACTTTACTATCTTGACTTCCACTATCTAGAGCCATGAGTAAGTCTTTTTGTATATTTTGATGTCACAGAATTGAATGGGAAGGGACCTCATGGTCACTAAAAGTCATCTTGTAAAACTCAGATGGAGTTGGCAACTACATTTTCAATATGTTCAAAAGTATTAAGTCATCTTTTGCTTAAAGACATCAGGTAAGGGGAAACCATCAACTCCCAAAGCACTTTGGCCAATTCTTAATTGTTTAAAGAAGTTTTTCCTTATTCTGAGTCTAAATCAATCTCTCCGAGACTTCCAACTTTGCTTAGTACTGTCTCTTGGCTCCATGTAGAACAGAATGAAATAATTCCTTATTCTCAAGACAGCCCTTGAAAAGAGCTAACATTATTCCCTGAAGTCTTGTCTTCTCCAGGCTATTCATTCCTAGGTCCTTAAATCTACTCTTACAGAGCAAAGTTTCCACAACCTTCTCATCATCTTGGGCATCTTCTGGATTCACTATAGATTATCAATGGCTTTCTTAAAGTGTTCACAATTGTCCTTTCTTTCTTTCTTTCTTTCTTTCTTTCTTTCTTTCTTTCTTTCTTTCTTTCTTTCTTTCTTTCTTTCTTTTCTTTCATTCTGTTGGGGTAGGGAAGAGAAGGACAGATAGAATTTGGAACTCAAAACTTAAAAGAAATTCAAATGTTAAAAAATTGTTTTAGCATTAATTGGTGGGAAAAAAGTATTTTTTTTTTTAAGAAATGTGCTCAACAGAACTGAGTATGGTGTTCCTTATGGTGGTCCTACCATGGTAGAGCTGAGTAGATCTATGACATCTGTTTGCTCTACTTCTTTTAATGCAGCCTATATAGTATTAACTTATTAAGTTGCCAATCAAAAGATATAGGTTTTAGCTTTGCTATTTTCAACTTAAATGAACTTGGGCCAATTGCTTAAGCCTTGTGGGTTTCAGTTTCCTCATTTATAAGTTGAAGAGATTGAATATCCTTAAATCCTTTCTAGTTCTAAATCATGTGATCCTGTTATTTTAGATTGACATTTTCAAATGGTGGTGGGAGTTAATGGTTGCTCAAAAGGGTACAAGTAAATGGGAAGGCTCTGAAGACAAGCTTTTCCTATTTTCCCCTTCCTTGACTTCTGTATAAGTATCTTAATTCTTTACTTGTTGGTCTGCTCCTTCATTTCTGATTCTACTTTTCTTCCTAAATATTAGCCTCATCTCAGGGATTTTCTCTCTCTATGCTTTCTCCATTGAAAAGCTCATCCACTTTTGTGGTGTCAGCTCTGTATGGTGATTCTCATATTATACCTTGTCATACTAACCCTTCTTCTGAACTGTATTCAGATGTCTGATCTGACCTTAAACCAAATCAACATAAAATAAAACATAAAATAACATTTTTCTCTACTAAACCTGTTTCCCCCCCTTTTCCACCATACTTCTGTATTTCTGTAAATGGAACTACCATTTTCCTAGGCTTCCTGGTTTGAGACAATACCATTACTATACTCAGATAGCCCAGACGTTTTAGGACCTCCCTTATTGGAGGCAACTGGATCCTTGCCTTATTGGAGCAATGTGATGGTTAGAAAACCCTGGCCTTGCCTCATTGGAGGAATATGGTGGCAGACTGGACTGCTGACTCTCCTGTAGTGTAGAACACTGTGTCAGGAGGAGAAACAGGATTAGTGCACTGTGGTGGGAGTCACCTGGTGTGTAGTTATGACAGACAGGAAACAATTTCTTATAGTGTCCTATTTTAATGAGTTATTCTTGCTAACTACATAAGAGTTACCTAGCTAGACTGGTTTCATGCTGGAGAATATTGCAAATATGGTAAACACTTTTTGACTTTCAGTACCATAGACAAAGCCCTGAATACCCTACCTTTGTTGCTCCTCTGCAGGAATGACTCTAACTAGATGATCATGGATGTTATTTTGCAGTTCAAAGAAATTTTAAGATTGATTTTTTTCCTTCTGCCTCTCCCAGTATCCAGTAACTCATTAAATCTTTTCAATTCTTCCTTCATAAGTCTCTGGCTTCTATTCCTTCCTTCTCAATTGCGCTGCCAACATCCTAGTTTAGGTCTTATTATCTCATGTCCCAAACTATTAACTAGTTTTTTCTAACTAGTCTTTCTGTCTCCAGTTTCTCTTGATGTTAATCCATTTTACACACTGCAGCCAGATTAATCTTCCTAAGTATTGCCTTCATGATGCCATTTCCTTGATTAAAAACCTTCAATAGACTCCACAGTCCATAGAACAAACTCTCACCTCTTTAAACAAGACCTGAAAAAATTATGCACTTCCTGTATGCATGTGAAGATAATGTCCTTGAATTAGTCCTGTTTATGAAGATGAGATTGTGCTGGTTAATGAAGTCCCAGTCCATTGTTGAGCCTTATCCAAGAAATTGATAACCACTTAAAAGAATCATTCTAACTTTTCAATTACAATAATTTAAAAGGATGAAGAATGCCTCTTACCAAGATTATGATGCATCTGAATGGACAACCTGTTTAGTTTGTCCATTAATAAATATATCTAGGACAGAAAGCACAGGTATATAATAGGGGAGTGGATTGAATTGATTTGGGGAATAGTAGAGCTCTATGGTGACTCCAAGCTTATCATGAAACAAAGGTTCTTCTTTTATAATCCAATATTCTACTGTTGTTGCTACATGGTTGCTCCACCCCCACCTCACCCCCACCCCACAACATGGGGAACTTATGGTTGGAAGTGGACAAAAGTTCCACAAAGTGTCCAGGTATGGATAGGTTGTGATCTATGTTAGAGGTATCTTGCAGAATTCCACAACACCTGAGTGCTGTCCAAATCAGGTTGAAATGTGATTGGGTAATGTTTAATAAAATAAATAAAAATATTTATAATGTTAATTTGTGGTTTCCTAAGTCAATCGCAGGGATCTTTTTTCAATTTGAGATTGATACTGTCCATCATCATCTTTGTTGAAAACTCCCAAATCAATGAGATCACAGATCCATTTGAGTATTTGAATATAAATCATATATCTTTCTATAGCTTCTTAGAATTTATAGGGTTTAATGATTTGCAGTCCTTTAGTCTTACCAGGAATATATTGGTAATATAGAGATGGATACAGTTTAAGTTGCTAGATTGCGTTTGGGAAATTTATCTAGTTCCTCAATAATCCTAAACTATTCATTGTTTTTAACACCTATAACTTTAACATCAATAAATTATTCAAATTCTTTTAAAATATTTGGAAGAAAAATAATTATGGAATCTTGCTTTTTCTCTCTCATAGTATTCTTCCCACCTTAAAAAGGTTTGGTTCATCATTGTAACATCTTAAGAGGAAGGCTATGGGTTCAAAGAGTTATAACTGAACTTCAGAAGTAATTTATTCCAACTATTTCATTTTACAGATGAGGTAACAGAGACCAGGTAGCTCAGTAAAGGAGCAGAGTTAGAGATTTAACTCATGCTGCATAGTTTCTCAATGTCATATTTGTATCAAATTTACTATTGATAAATAGAAAATATTAAATTTTAGCAGATGAATAAATCAAGATCTTGGGATAGAAAGAATCTGAAAAACAATAAATTAGTCCATTGGATTAATGGGAGAGACAGGAAGTAGTATTCTCAGGCACAGTGGGTGGTATGTCATTAAATCTATTCTACAATTACATTTTTTTTTTTTGCAAGGCAATGGGGTTAAGTGGCTTGCCGAAGAGAGCTAGGTAATTAAGTGTCTGAGGTCGAATCTGAACTCAGGTGCCTCCAGTGCTCTATCCACTGTACTACATAGCTGTCCCCCAAATTACAGTTTAACCAAAAAAAGTTAAGTATGACTTTTTTTTGACTCTGTGGTTTATTCTGGAGTTCTTGACTCAAAAAAATAAGAAAAATCAGACAGTGAGCATTGTTATTGGTTTTGTATGTGAGCATTTCACCCATGAGGGAAGATTTGAGCAAGATTTCATGCCAAGGCATCTAGAAGTGTTGTACTGTGGGTTGATGATGATAATGGTGTTCTTCATTTTCAAAGAAGACCATGACATCAGGGAGGTGATGCCACGACATGCATATGAATTGGATTTTGGGAGAGTTGCTGTGTCACCAGTCTCCAGAGTAATCTGGATCTAGAGGCCAGACATGTATCAGGATGACTGGAGATGGCCTGGATTCGAGGCAGTCCCGGGTTAAGTGACTTGCTCCGGTTCATACAGGCCAGTAAGCGTCAAGTGTCCTGAGGCTGGATTTGAATTTAATGTCTCCTAACTCCAGGGCCAGCACTCTACCCACTGTACCATCTAGCTGTGGATGTTGTGGTACTTTCTTTATGGTCTTGCTCTTCTGCACTCACCTCACAGGTTGTTATAAAGATTAAATGAGATATTTGTAAAGTATTTAGTACAGTGCCTAGAACATGGAGGGTACTCTATAAATGTTTATTCCCTTTTCCATCCCTTCCCCTTTGGACAGGTAGTTCAAATATGGTATTTATCAGAAAAGCCTAGAGATTTTTTCTTTTTTTTTGCAGAGAATATGGTATTCTTTATTAAAAGAATAAAAATGATGACATGTAAACTTGTGTTGTACTGATCAAGAGTATCCAAAACTATCCAAACTTCTGCACACTGCAGTGTTCCATATAGGTCCATCTGTTAATATGAACAACATTAGGGAATGGTGTGGTCCATCCCTCTCTGTATTGCTTTTCCCCATCATTAGCCTACCCGGTTTTAGAGTGTGATAACTTAAGTTGGACAGTCATAGATATGAAATTTCTTGGTCATCTCCAACGGACACAATTTTTGGAGCCATGTGAATTGTATTTTACTCCCCAGACCTGATCCTGGTGGTCAAAAAATGTGTGGGACACAAGTTCTGGTTCTGGCATCCCAAACTTTGACACTTTTGTCTGATGAACTGGAAACAAAGTGAATATGATCCAGACAAAATGCTACATTTAACACCCAGGATGCGTGGCCACTCAGTGTACCAGCCAAATTTGCATGCTGTACATCATAAATCTTAATGTAGCCATCATCTGAAGCCGTGACAAGGAGCTGAGAATCAGGGGAAGAAGGTCAGAGAGCGGATGGGCATTGCATGGCCTTTGAGTGTATGGAGAAGCTTTCCAGTTGCGATATCAAAAAATATTAATGATTCCATCTATGGCTCCACTGGCCAGATACTTCCCATCTGGACTATAGGCAATGCTGAGGATGAATTTCCCTCCTGTATCCAAAGAGTATTCCATTTTTCCAGTCTCGACACCAAAAATGTTTACTTTCCCCACATGGCTTCCTGTAGCCAAAAACTGGGGAATTGGGTGAAAAAGCCAAGGACCAGGCATCCACGGGACCAGCATCAATAGCCTTCATCTGTTTGCCATTTTCTAAATCCCACAGACGAATGTGAGCATCAAGTGAACTGGAGGGGTGGCGATGGGTCCAGTGTGACTGATGTCCACAGAAACCACACCCAATTGATGGCCCTCCAAACTCCACTGTACCTCCAGTTTCTCGTTTTTCCATTGCCATACTTTGACTAGATCATCCAAGGATCCTGATACAATCATTTCAGAGTTATCTTTTTGATTCAACCCCCAGGTAACTGACCAGATGGCATCATCATGAGCTTGTTCTTGTTTGAAGAGAATGCTATACTGGACACTCATGGCTTCTGGCCGGGGGTGATGATTGCGTGGCGCCGGGCTCCTCGGCTCCGCCTCAGCCTCTTCCACTCGGCTTGAGATTTTTTTTTTTTCAATATGTGAGCATGATATAGATTCTTCAGAACTAGAAGGGTATTTGGCTAAACTGAGATCTAGGTTGACTGATTTGCTCAAGGATACAAAGATAGCAAGTGTCAGAAATGGTATTTGATCTCAAATCCAGTGTTCTTCCCCCTGTACCACACTGCCTCCCAAGTAGCTGGATTCTGAGATGGAGGGCATCTACTATAAAAGAAACCTTTTTTCCTTACCTAGAAGCTAGAAGATGAGATGCAGTAAACTTAAATTGTATATAGTCTTTTATGATTACTTTAATACTTCACATTGGATTCAAGAGTGTAGCTATTCCCCTTGTACAGACTGAAGCCCCTTCCAATGAGACTCCTGATGCTTAACTCTCTGGTGATGAATTGTGCCAAACTTCTGTTTCTCAGACAATAGCCAGCTCCATACCCAATAGAACCATCTTAGGTCATATAACAAGTATATAATAAATGCTTGTTATCTATCTGCCTACATGATTTCAGAGCTCATGCTTCACTGGCATAGCCAGGGTTACCTCCTTCCCTTAATGAGGCACCACAGTAAGACCTTCAATTAAGGATAATCTCTTTGGGTGGTTCAAAATAGGAGGGAAAGATCAGACTTCATGTGTTGGCTCAAAACAGATTTTTTGACTTTTCTTGATCTTGGGGAAAGCATTTTCTATAAAGACTTCTCCAGAGAAGCATTCTTCAGATTTGACATCATGCCTGGCCACTGCTTTTGTAGTTATTGTCCATTTCCATTTTAATACTCAGTTTTTGATGAATTTCACAGGATTATAAACTTCTAGATTTATAATGGAAAGGGACTTCAGGGATAATTTAGTCCAAACTCCTCATTTTGCATATAAAACTTGGAGTGGCTGTGATTT